>NW_027506872.1:717500-732500 GCF_052324685.1 Brachyhypopomus gauderio
TCACAGCACTGAAACGGCACTGACTAAAGTATTGAACGATCTCTTAATATCCTCTGATAAAGGACACATTTCTTTTCTCATACTGCTAGACCTCAGTGCTGCTTTTGACACCATTGATCATAATATTCTACTTAATAGGCTGGACACACTCATTGGCATAATAGGTCAAGCACTCTCCTGGTTCAGGTTCTAACTGGCAGATCATTACCAATTTGTACTAGTTAATGACGAATGCTCTGAGCGTACTAAGGTAAAATATGGCGTCCCTCAAGGATTTGTACTGGGCCCCATATTATTCTCATTATATATGCTACCACTGGGCACTATCATTCGTAGGCATGGTATTAGCCAGACGTGTGGAATCGAGTCACATGACTTGGACACGAGTCCAACTCGAGTAACTAAACTGATGACTTGTGACTTGACTCGACAACATCACTGAAGACTTGCGACTTGACTTAGACTTTACCTTTACTGTCTTGGACTTGGAATCAGACTTGAGCCTTAAGACTTGAAAAGACTTGAAATCCTTATTTTAACATAATAAATAAGTAATATAGAATCACATAACTGGATCATTTTGTATTAAATGGTGCTGTAAAATGTGAACTGCTCAGCTCAGTTTTATCCGTAATCTAGCTATAGGTGAAGTTCTGCAGCCAATCAGGGGAGAGGGGGGGGGGGGGGGCAGCAGCGTTGAATTTGTGTGGAGAGGACAAGCAACATGCTCCCAAAAATTATCCTGTTCAATTATAAAGATTATGCTGTTGTGAATAAAAGAAGAACTGCGACATGCAAGACATGTAGAGTCAGGATAAGAGATGGAGATGCAACCACTTCAAACTTTGTTCGACATTGAGGCTGCACAAACAAAAGCAAGTCTCTGCTATGTATAGTTAACATAATGCTATAACGGTTGGCTAGCTAGCTGAGATGTGATAACTCAGGGGTCGAAAATTTACTTTTACAAAGGTCCCCATGAGCAACTTGACTTGTGTCAGCGGTCTGCACCAACGATAATACAAAAGCGGGGGGTGGGGGGGTGGGTAGGTGACGATGACAATTGCGACAATATCTCACTCAAGCGAACCGAAACACTCAAACGTCTAACATTAGTTAGTCTGACTAACTTAATATACTACTAATCAACTGCATCAATTGTGTTGAATATTGAAATTACATCTGGTGACTTGACTAGAAGTTTAAGGCTTAGGACTTAATTCGAGACTTGCTTTTATTGACTTGGGACTTGACTCGAGACTCGCTTGTATTGACTTGGGACATGATTGTGAAGACTTGAG
The DNA here is from genome assembly GCF_052324685.1 of Brachyhypopomus gauderio. Classification (NCBI taxonomy): domain Eukaryota; kingdom Metazoa; phylum Chordata; class Actinopteri; order Gymnotiformes; family Hypopomidae; genus Brachyhypopomus; species Brachyhypopomus gauderio. Next base: position 718,802 of record NW_027506872.1, read on the forward strand.
ACTTGTTACTTGCAACTTAGTGACTTGTTCACATGTCTGGTATTAGCTTCCATTGCTATGCAGCTGATACTTAGTCGTATATATCTTCCATTCCGGATGATATCACTACTACTCTCAAGATTGAGAACTGCGCCCAGGACATTAAAAACTGGATGGTGGGGCGGGGCTCACGTGACCCTGGCGAGGATGGCTGCATAGTGTGAGAGCTCCTTTTAGCTTTGCACATAACTACCCCAAACATTTACAAACTTGCCCACAACTCGGTTTTGATTATGTCAAACTCTTCGTCAGCCAACGAGTGTGACATTTTTACCAAAGCATGCAAGACAAGCTCACGGCTAGCGAAGACGACGCCGTCGGCCGAGAACACAGAGGCTAACAGCATGGTTAATGTGGCTGAGGTGCTGGCCAAGCTAAAGGCTCTTCATTCTGAGTTTGGCTCCAAAATCGACGGAATAGACAACAGTCTGGTTGAAATGGCGAACTCTGTCACAGTAATTGAAAACAAACTAGTTGACATCAAGCGAGATGTCACGGCTAATAGAAAATCCATCGAGGAGGCTGAAACCCGTATACTTACGGCCGAGGAAAAGCTCGACAAAGCTGAGTTGGCTTTAGCTTCGGCTACAAAGCGACTGGTGTATTTGGAGGCAAAGACGGATGACTTGGAGAACCAAGCAAGGAGAAAGAATGTTCAGGTGTTCGGTCTTAAGGAGGGAGCTGAAGGTAGTCGCCCCCTCTTAGACTTTGTGCACGACATGCTTCCTAAATGGTTGGACTTGGGGTCTGACAAATCTTTCTTACTGGAAAGAGTACACCGTACTTTGGCACCTGCTAGGCCTAACCACAGCCGAGCGGTTCTCATCCGTTTCCTCAAATTTCAAGACAAAGAATTCGTCCTACGTACCACAAGGCAAGGAGACGTCATGCATGACGGGCCAAACTTTCGTTCGTCCAGGATCTCTCTGCAGAAATGATCAGGCGGAGACGTGAGTTTGACGGCGTCAAAAGTTCTTCATTGTTATGGGAACTTTCCACGGGTTCCATCATCACCCATGTAAGTTAAGGGTGCTACACCACAAGAAGATCCAGTTGTTATCATCGCCGCAAGAAGCAGAGGATTTCTACCGTAATATCAACGCCAGGTAGACCGGGTGGTCACGTTAATACTATGTGTCTTTAATGAGAAGGGGTAAGAGTGTTTACTGATAAGTATAAACATAAGTTTATCATCCCAAGCATGTTACAGCGATCAGTAGGACAGGACACTGCAGGTTAATGTTATAAGGCTGAATGTTTTACATGTCGAGTTGTTTTGTATCTGACTAATGTTTATTTGGACTGCATTTCTCTTTTTGCAATGTTGACCCATAGAACAGTTTCTTTTGGGAAATAAGCACTCTTTTTCTAAAATAACTAGATAATAATTCAGGTGTATTGTGCGATGTTGGGGGGCGTTTGCTGTGTGCCGAACTAGTTGGAGCTCTACTTATTAATAAGAGATTGTCTTGTCACTTGGAGACAAGGCTTTTGTTTTGGGGGTGGGATTTTCATTTTGGGTTTTTCATTTTTTTTCCTCCTATGTTCAGCTATTATCAACATGATATACAAACTTCAATATGGCTCATACCCTTAATGTGATAACTTTTAACGTCAGAGGTCCGGGTAATCCAATTAAACGCAAAAGAGTTCTTACATTTCTGAAAACGGAAAAAGTAGTGATTGCCTTTTTACAGGAGACACATCTGTCCAGCGAGGAGCACAAAAAGCTCAAGAGAGATTGGGTGGGACAAGTCTATTTTTCAAGTTTTACAAGTAACAAAAGGGGAACAGCAATACTCATTCCTGCGAACGAAGTGAACGTGCTGGGTTGTAATGTTCAATAAGTTCACTAAGATACTCTGGAGCTAGGCCATGCAGTGTTTTATATGTTAATAAAAGTATTTTATAGTCAATACGGAATCTAATTGGCAGCCAGTGTAATGATGATAGTACGGGACTAATGTGATCAAACTTTTTAGTTTTCATTAAAACTCGCGCTGCTGCGTTCTGAACCAGCTGGAGTTTGTATGGAGAGAATTTAATCCTATGTCGAAAGACTACACTTTTTATTCAGCCAGACACAAAACGTATTCTAGATTGGATTTTTTTCTTTTACCCAAGAGTCATCTTTCTTCGGTTGTTTCTTGTAACATAGGATCCATTCTTATATCGGATCACTTCAGAGTTGAAGGTGTACCTTCAACTCTCTCTCTCTCTCAGCAGACACATCAAACAAAGTATTGGAAGTTTAACTCCAACAAACACGGAATGTTTGTAACTCTTACAAACACGGAAGCCTGCAATAATATTAGACTTTGGCTGGAAGAGTATAGACAGGAGAATGCAACCTCCCTTGTTACTCCTGCTGTAATCTGGGACGCAGCTAAAGCTGTGATCAGAGGACAGCTAATCTCATATACCTCCGCTAAGAAAAAGATGGATAAAAAAACTGAGCAACTCAAAAAGGAGCTTTATAACTTAGAACAATCTCATAAACAGTTACCTACAGATGAAAATCTCAGGAAATTAACCGAACATATTAAAAACTTTTATTCTTCACTAAACAACATTATTATGAACATGGTAATAAAACTAGCAGGCTCCTAGCACATCAGCTTAAAAAAGAGCATTCCGTATAAAATGTATACGTAATAAATTGGGTCAACTGAAATATGATACACACATCACTAAAGTCCTCATTCTTCAATTTCTACACTCAACTATACATGTCAGAAAATCCAGCAGAATCAGATATCTCTACATTTTTAGAAAACGTACATCTGCCTTCAATCTCTGAGGACAATAAGGAACAATTGACTTCTCCATTTACTGCAGAGGAGGTGTTGCAGGCAATCATGTCACTGTCTTCTGGAAAGGTTCCGGGATTAGATGGGTATCCTGTGGAATTTTATAAGGCCTTCTGGCCCCAAATTCAGCCCCTTTTCATGCCGATGCTTGCAGACTTTTATAGTAATGGAATTCTTCCAGAGTCGATGAGAACAGCTGTGATATCTTTGATACATAAGAAGGATAAGGATGATAGAGAGTGTGCCTCTTATCGACCAATTTCATTACTCCCAGTTGATTTCAAAATCATATCAAAACTAATTGCCCATAGAATAGAAGATCTACTACCCCAGCTTATTGATCCGGATCAGACTGGTTTTGTGAAGGGCCGATATTCTTCAGATAATATTAGGAAATTATTAAATGTAATTGACTGCTCGGCCCTATATGCACAACCAGTGTTACTAATATCACTTGACGCAGAAAAAGCGTTTGATAGGGTCGAGTGGTCATACTTATTCTCCGTTCTTAAGAAATAAAATTTTGGTGATTTTAACCCTAACCCTAACCCTAACCCTAGGTTTATCGGATGGATTAAATCTATGTATAGTAATCTCTTTTTGAAAGGTTTGGTTTGTCTAGGGGCTGTCGTCAAAGGTGTCCATTGTCTCCATACTTGTTCAATTTGGCAATCGAACCATTTGCATACGGACTAGTAGAGTAATTTCAGGAATTAATATTGGGAAGATGGACAATAGAATATCATTGTACACAGATGATATTGTTTTGTTTCTGACCCACCCAGAGCAATCAATCCAAGCTGTTTTGGATCTAAATAACACATTTGTAAAGATATGCGGTTATAAAGACAACCTAATAAAATCCAATGCATGTCTATTAAATTCTCCAGTGTCCAGTGAGCTCAAGAGCTTCTCACCTTTTGCCTGGGCAAAGGAAATATTTAAGTACTTGGGTGTGAATGTGTCACCCAGACACAAAAATTTATCTAGTATTAATTATACCCCATTACTTCAAAAGATTAAGGAGGAATTTGAATATTGGCATCTAGATAAAGAATTGAAAAAAATGGATGGTGTCTAATTTTTCTTCAACTAAATTCCAATAAGACTGAGGTGCTGATTCTTGGACCCAAAGCTGCTAGAAGCAATTGGGCTGATATTCCCCTTACCCTAGATGGTTTTTCAGTAACACCTAAATCTACACCAAAAAGCTCAGGTGTCACTATTGATTTGGATCTTTCATTTGACACACATATATGGCATGTCACTAAGGCTGCCTTTTTCCATTTATGTAATATCGCCAAGCTGAGACACTTACTTTCATTAGCTGATGCAGAGAAACTGGTCCATGCTTTTGTCTCGTCGAGATTGGACTACTGTAATAGTCTTCTAATTGGATGCTCTAAACACTCCATAAAGAAACTACAACTTGTACAAAATGCTGCAGCTAGAGTCCTAACTAAGGATACAAGGATACAAAATTCAATTATATTAGTCCCACCCCATTACACTGGTTTCCGATTAAATATCGAATTGAAATTTAAATTCTTCTGTTAACCCATAAGGTGTTAAATGGTCTTGCCCCACAATATCTGAGTGAACTCATTGCTTACTACAACCCATCTCACCCTTTGCACTCCCAAAATACTGGATTTCTCCTAATTCCAAAAATTTGTAAGACTACAACCGGAGGCAGAGCTTTCTCCTTTAAAGCCCCTTGATTATGGAATAGCCTTCCAGCTCCATTCCGAGATTCTGACACGGTTCCAATCTTTAAATCTAGACTTAATACTCAACTATTTAATCAAGTCTTCAGCTAATATCCCCTTGTAATGTGTGGGGCTCGGGGACCCCCAGACGTTGATATTTCGGGTAATCTGAGATGTTGATGCTGCCATCCAGCTGTGTCGTGACATCATTCTAGTTGTGACATTGACTTGACTGGAAAGCAATATCTCAGTGAGCCCTCGTGACTGTGGTCACCTCTGAACCCCTCCCTTTAGTTATGCTGCTATAGATTAGCCTGCCGGAGCCACATGCTAGAGGTCTGCACTCCCGCGGTAATCCCGCGGGTCCCGCGGGACCCGACAGAATATCTTGCGGCGCGGGACAGAATTTAATTGTTATTGGCGGGAGCGGGAGTTGAATTAGTCCAGGCGATGCGGGAGCGGGACCGCATATACATGTAGAAAAATCCCGCAAATTAATAGACTAGAAAATTATAATAATAACAACGCAATGATTTCCTTGCATAAGGAACAGGACGAAAACAACTAATCATTCAGTAAGTAAGTAATAAACGAATTCAAAATATTGGCTAAGCAACTGATCACGTGAACATGAAGTGTGCGTCATTTTGTCATTTTGATATAGAAATGGCAAAGACTGTAGACCAGGGGTCGGCAACCTTTGAGACATGGAGTGCCAACTTTAACATGTCCAGTCAATGAGTGTGCCACTATGGCGACGAGTTTAAATTGTTGACCGAGGAGGGGGAGAGGTGTAAATCGACACAAAAAGTATTATATCGCGATCGATCGCCAAGTTTAAACGCCTCCGCCGTTCACGCGAGGTGTGCGTGTGGAGTCGCGCGCTACGGTCACTCGCGAAAGTATAATCCATTAATATAATAATTAATATTAAAATATATATTTTTGCTGATGCTGGTCCAGCGTGTCGCGTGCCAGTGACTATGCCTCGGTGTGCCAATGGTGGCACGCGTGCCATAGGTTGCCGACCCCTGCTGTAGACGGTCAACCAGTTTCAGCTGTGGAAAATTCTATTAAAACAGGCGAATACACCACAATTAAGCCAACTACAGTAAAGTCTGATGTATGGAAGTCATATTCCATTGTAATTAATGGAGATGGAAATCGGCTTGTTGTGATACATGTCAGAAAGTGTTGGTGTACGTCACCTGACGGGATGTGTTTGGACTGTGATAAGAAATGGGACAGCGTGATCAATCGCTATATTGCTGTTTTAATAAATACATAAGAAAATTTCAAGTACTAAATCTAATTAATTCAATTCATATTAGGATTGCGGGCGGGGGCAACAGAAATGTGTATGTGGTGGGCGGGTGCGAGATTAAAACAAGCAGGTGCGGGCGGGAGCGAGATTAAAACAAGCGATTTTTTGGCGGGAGCGGGTCTAAAACAAGCGGGAGCGGGATTAAAAAAGCAGTCCCGCGCAGACCATACCTGTCAAGTGTCCCGTTTTGGCCGGGACAGTCCCGTATTTTATCGCTCTGTCCCGGCGACGTCCCGTATTTTTATTTTCCCATATTTGTCCCGTATTTTCAGTTTTCAATTTTTATTTTTTTAAAGCATTCATGTGCCGCTCCAAACAGAATTCTGTCACTAGCCTCGCGAGAACTGCCACCCAGACTACTGCAGGTAGCGGTTCTCGCGAGGCTAGTGACAGAATTCTGTTTGGCGCGGCACATGAATGCTTTAAAAAATATATAATTTAAAACTCGCGGGTTTAGTGTCGACAGTGGGAGCAAACGTGGAACAACAAATCAGGATTTAACGAAAGAAGGCAGTCCTGCCTAAAAAGCTAAGCGTACGTGTAAGTACCTTGACGAATGCGACAGGGCATTAATTTTCCTAAAGAGGAGCATGAAGGGGCATAGCTACTCATTCTGTAAGATATGTAGCTGTGATTTTAGTGTCTCTCATGGGGGAAGGAACGATGTCCATCAGCACGAACAATCTGCCAAGCACAAACGCGGGCTAAAGGCACAGAAATATGCCCAGGAGATGTCCCCATTTGTAGCTAGAAATACCACTAGAAATTTTAAATTTTTTTATTCATTTGTAGTTCAAAACATATTTGGGGTGTTTTTTCTTCACTTTTGCCACTCCAAAGATGTTTTCTCCTACAGCCTCGATTGCGGCTATATGCAAATAACTGATGCAAATTAGGCGATGACGTCATATACGGGAAATGTCCCGTATTTTTAAATACAAAACTTGACAGGTATGGCGCAGACCTCTACCACATGCTAATCACTGGCACGTGAACTATGTATATTTAAATCAATGGTGGTTTAAATTGTTGATTTAACACTGCAATATTTATTACCGATTACAGTTTTAAGACCCAATTTCCGAATTAACACCCAGCAGCCAATACTACACATACAACAGGCAAAACATCTCACACTTTTGGAAAAAGCAAACACTTCAACCAAAACTCTTGCAACTCTTGCCAAAACCATATTATTGCATCTAAACGCTACACACAAATATCAGATGATTAGTCTTTCATATATGTGACTACACACTGAAGTGACAAATGGAAAACACTACTACCATGTGTTTGAGTGTTTAGTTTGTAGTCTGCTGTGAAGGTCTGTCAGAGGTCTCACATATACATGAATATTCACAAATATTGAGGTTATTTCTGCATATTCAGTACATTTACACCATAAAGTAAAACACAATTACAAGGGGAAGGTTTTTTTTTGGTGTTGTATGAACACTACAGCAACACATGCTGTATATACTGTAAACACATGAACAACTAAAAAGAAAAACAAAAAGACAAAATAACCTCCTGCTAAAATCACCTGCTGAATGTATTTGAACTGGGGGGGTTGGCGACCACCTCCATACCAAAAAGAACTCAACATCAATGGAGAGTTTGGTGGAGGTGAATCACAACAAATCGTGGCTGTTCAGTGAACCAGTTTGTACTTGAGCAGCCCGGTGCAAACTTATGTTATCCCAGACGACAACAAACCTGGGGTGGGTTTCCCGAAACGTTCGTAGCGCTAAGTACTTCTTAACCTCATACGTTTCAGACGAGGTTACGAAGTACTTAGCGCTACGAACGTTTCGGGAAACCCACCCCTGGACTGTTCTGGTTCATCCCCCTGGTGATAGAGAATGAGTGTGTTGTGCTCTGTGTTGAAGAAGGTGGTGATGTGTACAGTGTTGTAGGGACCAAGAGTGGCATGATGATGAGTGGCAAATTCATAGCACAGTTGTTTCACACTGTCACTGGCCCAGTCCTGTTAGACTCACTGAATGGATGTTACTGATGGTGACGTTGTCAGTAATGATGTGCTGTTGAAGAAACATATGCAGTTGTTTGCTCTGATCATATCGATGGTCTCTTTCTGTTCTGAGGTGGATAGCCTCCTTCATCCCCCATGTAGTACATGATGTAGTATGTATAGAGGGGTAGTCTACTACATGATGTAGTATGTATAGAGGGGTAATCTAGTACATGGTGTAGTATGTATAGAGGGGTAGTCTAGTACATGATGTAGTATGTATAGAGGGGTAGTCTAGTACATGATGTAGTATATATAGAGGGGTAGTCTAGTACATGATGTAGTATATATAGAGGGGTAGTCTAGTACATCATGTAGTATGTATAGAGAGGTAGTCTAGTACATCATGTAGTACGTATAGAGGGATAGTCTAGTACATCATGTAGTATGTATAGAGGATAGGTCTACTTATCTGTTCTCATTTTGAAATGTCTGGATGATGCTACAGTGTAGCAGCACAGATAAGTTTGGACCCTTTTCCTCCAGAGAACCCAAAGCATGTTTGACCACATGATCAACCAGATTGGCTCTGATCTCATCCATTATGGTTGCTCATCCTCTTCCTCATTCTTGTACTCTTCATCATCATCTCTATGCAATATTGAACTCCAAGATTTGCAACTTGTGGCCTCTTTATAGGGTTTAGACTTTGATGTCTAAAAATTAGATAGAAGTGTTGTAACGTGTGAGAACTGGGTATGAATTTTGGTAAGTGAGTGTAGCAGTGTGGGGCAGTGTTTTCTAAAAGAAACACATGGTTTCAGTTTTAATGTGTCCAGAGGTGTATAATCCAGGTTCAGAAAGTAAAAGTCCTCACCAGGATTTTGTTCAGTCGTCCGGGATTGTTGTGATTCCACTCATTTTACCTGGATTGCACTCATTAGAAAATCTAGCAAGCTTGAGCAAAATCCTGGTGAGGACTTTTACTTTCTCAACCTGAATTATACACCTCTGTTTGTCTCTTATGTGAACAACTGTGTTTAAAGTTTTGCAAAAAGCAGACATGTGAACAATTCACTAAGTTGCAAGTAACAAGTAAGTCTCAAGTCTTCACAATCAAGTCTCAAGTCAAGTCCCAAGTCTTAAACTTCAAGTCCTAGTCAAGTCACCAGATGTAATTTCAATATTTAACACAATTGATGCAGTTGATTAGTAGTATATTAAGGTAGTCAGACTAACTAACGTTAGGCGTTTGAGTGTTTCGGTTCGCTTGAGTGAGATGTCGTCGTCACATCCCCCCCCCCCACCTCAGTGACTTTCGTTCGCCCGATTTCCATTGGTGCAGACCGCTCACACAAGTCAAGTTGCTCATGTGGACCCTTGTAAAAGTAAATTTTCGACCCCTGAGTTATCACATCCCAGCTAGCTAGCTAACCGTTATAGCATATATATACAAATATACATATCAGAAAATTACTTTTGTTTGTGCAGCCTCAAATGTCGAACAAAGTTTGAAGTGGTTGCATCTCCATCTCTTATCCTGACTCTACATGTCTTGCATGTCACAGTTCTTGTATTCACAACAGCATAATCTTTATAATTGAACAGGATCATTTTTGGGAGCATGTTGCTTGTCCTCTCCGCACAAATTCAACGCTGCTGCACCCCTCCCCCTCCCCCCTCCCCCTCTTGGTTACGGATAAATTGAGCTGAGCAGTTCACATTTTACAGCACCATTTACAAAATGATCCAGTTATGTGATTCTATATTACTTATTTATTATGTTAAAATAAGGATTTCAAGTCTTTTCAAGTCTTACAGTTTTTTTCAACTGTTTACACACATTTTCCAAGATCTGTATCTATTTTTCAAAACTTTACACACAAAACTCACAATTGCTCACACAAAATGCAAAATGCCTCAAATCTCCAGCAAAATGACACACAACATTCAAAATGTCATAAACACATCTCAAAAGCAAGCACTGACATCACATTGCCAACACCTTTGTCATAATATGACATTTTGGATTCATGTTCACACTGTTGATCAAAACCTAAAGCTCTTCTTTCATTCATGGGATTCTATGTTATACAAAAGTGCAGAGAGAAGGTGAAATACTCACAACACACAAACAGTTTTCAAACCCAAAATATTTATTTTTTTCCAAATAATTTGCTGCTATTACAATATTTGTACAGTGCAGAAAAAAAAATCCAACCACAACATGAAGTTGGACAGACACCAAACAAATGTCTGAAAAAGCTGGGGGTGTTGGCTGTGGTGAGGGTATGGGCTGGGGGGTGTTGGCTGTGGTGAGGGTATGGGCTGGGGGGTGTTGACTGTGGTGAGGGTATGGGCTGGGGGGTGTTGACTGTGGTGAGGGTATGGGCTGTGGTGAGGGTATGGGCTGGGGGGTGTTGGTCTGTGGTGAGGGTATGGGCTGGGGGGTGTTGGCTGTGGTGAGGGTATGGGCTGTGGTGAGGGTATGGGTTGGGGGGTGTTGGCTGTGGTGAGGGTATGGGCTGGGGGGTGTTGGTCTGTGGTGAGGGTATGGGTTGGGGGGTGTTTGCTGTGGTGAGGGTATGGGCTGGGGGTGTTGACTGTGGTGAGGGTATGGGCTGGGGGGTGTTGACTGTGGTGAGGGTATGGGCTGTGGTGAGGGTATGGGCTGGGGGGTGTTGACTGTGGTGAGGGTATGGGCTGGGGGGTGTTGACTGTGGTGAGGGTATGGGCTGTGGTGAGGGTATGGGCTGGGGGGTGTTGACTGTGGTGAGGGTATGGGCTGGGGGGTGTTGACTGTGGTGAGGGTATGGGCTGTGGTGAGGGTATGGGCTGGGGGGTGTTGACTGTGGTGAGGGTATGGGCTGGGGGGTGTTGACTGTGGTGAGGGTATGGCCTGGGGGGTGTTGGTCTGTGGTGAGGGTATGGGTTGGGGATGTTTGCTGTGGTGAGGGTATGGGCTGGGGGGTGTTGACTGTGGTGAGGGTATGGGCTGTGGTGAGGGTATGGGCTGGGGGGTGTTGGCTGTGGTGAGGGTATGGGCTGTGGTGAGGATATGGGCTGGGGGGTGTTGGCTGTGGTGAGGGTATGGGCTGGGGGGTGTTGGTCTGTGGTGAGGGTATGGGCTGGGGGGTGTTGACTGTGGTGAGGGTATGGGTTGGGGGGTGTTGGCTGTGGTGAGGGTATGGGTTGGGGGGTGTTGGCTGTGGTGAGGGTATGGGCTGGGGGGTGTTGACTGTGGTGAGGGTATGGGCTGTGGTGAGGGTATGGGTTGGGGGGTGTTGGTCTGTGGTGAGGGTATGGGCTGGGGGGTGTTGGCTGTGGTGAGGGTATGGGCTGTGGTGAGGGTATGGGTTGGGGGGTGTTGGCTGTGGTGAGGGTATGGGCTGGAGGGTGTTGGCTGTGGTGAGGGTATGGGCTGGGGGTGTTGGTCTGTGGTGAGGGTATGGGGTGGGGGGTGTTTGCTGTGGTGAGGGTATGGGCTGGGGGATGTTGACTGTGGTGAGGGTATGGGCTGGGGGGTGTTGACTGTGGTGAGGGTATGGGCTGTGGTGAGGGTATGGGCTGGGGGGTGTTGGCTGTGGTGAGGGTATGGGCTGGGGGGTGTTGACTGTGGTGAGGGTATGGGCTGTGGTGAGGGTATGGGTTGGGGGGTGTTGGCTGTGGTGAGGGTATGGGGGGGTGTTGGCTGTGGTGAGGGTATGGGCTGGGGGGTGTTGGCTGTGGTGAGGGTATGGGCTGGGGGGTGTTGACTGTGGTGAGGGTATGGGTAGTGGTGAGGGTATGGGCTGGAGGGTTGAGTGTGTCTAGGCTTCATCTCTCCTCCGGGTTGGATCTGGCCACAATGCTTCATCCACATCACAAGCTACTGTATGTCCTCTCTTGCTAAACACTGAGGGAAGAACCTCCTTGCGTGGCGCATCCATCCTTGAATAGAGGCATCAATGTCACCACACGCTTTCTCCATCGCCTCAAGAAGTAGAATATGAGCATGAGGACGATGATCATATACCCGCCAGCACCAGGTGGAGAAGAACTCCTCAATTGGATTGAGAAAAGGTGAATATGGAGGCAGGTACAGAACAGAGAAGTGAGGATGGGTCACAAACCAGTTCTGGACCAGATGTGCCAGATGAAAACTGACATTGTCCCATATGACCACAAATCTTTGTTGATCTAGATTCTGCCGACCTTGGACAAGAATATCGAGAATTGCATCCAAAAAAGTTATGATATGAGCAGTGTTGTAAGGACCAAGTGTTGCATGGTGATGCAGGACACCATTATTGGGAATGGCAGCACACATTGTAATGTTTCCCCCACATTGTCCTGGGACATTCACAACGGCCCTTTGACCAATGACATTTCTCCCCCTTCTCCTGGTCTAAGTGGGGTTCAAGTCCACCTCATCTATATAAATATACTCATGATGGACATTTGCATCTGCATCCATCTCCAAAATTCTCTGTAAGAGACAAGAATATATATTTGCACACATGTGCACAACCCAAAAATCTTGATATGTGCAAGTCTAATATACTGTAATTAGTTTTGCATACATACATTCACAAAGTCATGATGCAGGTTCTTCACTCTGATGCTGTTCCTTTCAAATGGGACCCTGTATAGCTGCTTCATATGTAAGTGATTATTCTGCAGGACATGATGGTCAGTGGACAAGCTTACTGTGTCCATGTTATGGAAAACAGTTGTATTGTTGACTATGTAGTGCTGGATCTCGTGGATTAATGGTTCAAAACAGACATCTTGACATTTGACCTATTTATAGCCCTATACTTAGCCAATGATTCGTTGGTGTTCAATAAAGTAATGAGTGCTTACACATATGAGGAGTGGGAGTGAAGCGCTAGTGATTTAGTGTGGCATTTTGATAAGTTGTGTTTGAAAGATGAAATCAAGTAACTTCCTGTTTGGTCTTTGTGTGTTAGGTAGAAACTTGTGTGTAGAGTTTTGCAAAATGTGTGTTTGACAATTGAAAACTGAGCCAGAAACAGAGTTAGTGTATGGTTTAGCAGATTTGGTGTGGGGTTATGGTGTTTGAAGGGCATGTTTAGAAAATTGTGTGTGAAGAAAAGTGTAAACAGTGTGTAAACAGTTGTGTGTAAAAAGTTAGTGTGTAAACAGTTGAAAAAAACTGTAAAGGTCAAGTCCGATTCCAAGTCCAAGTCAGTAAAGGTAAAGTCTAAGTCAAGTCGCAAGTCTTCAGTGATGTTGTCGAGTCAAGTCACAAGTCATCAGTTTAGTGACTCGAGTCGGACTCGAGTCCAAGTCATGTGACTCGAGTCCACACGTCTGGCAAAAAGTGTGTTTTAGAATTTCTAAATGAGACAGAGAATGTGCTTAAGGTTTAGCACACCTGGGGTAGGTTTCCCGAAACGTTCATAGCGCTTACTTCGTAACCTCTTATGAAACGTACGAGGTTAAGAAATACTTAGCGCTACAAACGTTTCGGGAAACCCAACCCTGATCAATAGGCTACATGGGTTAGTTGTTTCAGAAATTGTGCTATAAGGACCAGCAGCTGCAAAAAAACTGTAAACACTGCAGTATAAAATTATTGATTTAACATTGCAGTATAAAATTAACAATTTAACCCTGGAGTATTTGATTACTGATTTAACACAACAGTATTTGATCATTGATTTAACACAGCAGTATTTGATCAAATACTACAGTAATTAATAATTTAACATTCATATAACTCAACAGTATTTGACCATTTATTTAACACCATTAGAATGAATAGGGACTCACTCATGTTTATAAATGTTATAATAATGTGTGTGTAGGTGTGTGTGTGTGTGTGTGTGTGTGTGTGTGT
>NW_027506872.1:742500-785000 GCF_052324685.1 Brachyhypopomus gauderio
TTGCCGCATTCTCGTTCTGCCTTTTTTAAAGGTGTATCACACCAGATCTGTGGGAGAATCCTGCACCGTGTCTCAGCCCTTAGAGGGCATTCCATTCTTGAGTTGCTTGCAGTGTGGGTGTGGTGATGGTGGTGGTGGGGGTGGTTAAGGTGGGGGGGGGGGGTTGTGGGTGTGGTGATGGCAGTGGGGAACCGTCAGGGCCCAGAGGGCCTAAAACATAAACATATATAATTTATCCAATTTTATTTGATCTACTTACAGGTTAAGGTGGGGGTGATTGGGGTGGTGTGCAAACTTCTATACTGATTTATTTATTTTTAATCAGCCTTCCTATAAAAAGTAATCAGGAAGAAACATCGTGGGTGTAACGTCAAGGGGAAATTCCCATTAGTAAAGAAGGGGCAGGTGTGTGTGTGTGTGTGTGTGTGTATGGGTGTGAGTGTGTGTGTAGGTGTGTGTGTGTGTGTGTGTGTAGATGTGTGTGTATGTGTGTGTGTGTGTGTGTGTATGTGTGTGTGTGTGTAGATGTGTGTGTGTGTGTGTGTGTGTGTATGTGTGTGTGTGTGTAGGTGTGTGTGTGTGGTAGATGTGTGTATGTGTGTGTGTGTGTGTGTGTAGGTGTGTGTGTGGTAGATGTGTGTGTATGTGTGTGGTAGATGTGTGTGTGTATGTGTGTGTGTGTGTGTGTGGTAGATGTGTGTGTGTGTGTGGTAGATGTGTGTGTGTGTGTGTGGGTGCGTGTGTGTGTGTGTGTGTGTGTACCAGCTGTTTCAGAAATGTCTTTGTCAGGTGTGTTCGGGGTCCAGCGGGCTCGTGCAGGTTGGCTATACGCTGCATTGTCGCGTGATTTGCTCGGGGAGTTTTGGCGCGTGTACTGGTCTGGTGTGCGCGTGACCTACTTTAAGAACAGATCGGGTGTTTACCGGGACGCAAAATAAACCTGCGATGTTATAATATTCACGAACATCCTTCGAATTAAAAACCACTAGTCAATTGTGTGTAATGAATTGCTAATTGTATGTCGGAAAATGATAAAACATAATTATCGCAAAAATTTATTAGATTTATTGGACTACGTAAACCTGATAAGAAACATTAGGTTTGATTACAACCAAATAATAAGTCATTGACTTAGAGCTTTCACATCCTAAACGGGTTTTGTTGGTTGGTTGTTGGTTGTCGGTACCGCGGTACCTGTGGATTTCACTGGTGTTCCCTCTGCGTCTCCGAGTTTGGCGAACAACGGCAACCTATTTGGAAAAAAACATGAGAAACAATTATTCATAATTAAGCATCACAAAACACACTTGCATATTCCTATTTGCGAAGCAATTTAAGTGGTGTCGAACCTTGGCATTGCTATAAAGTCCATTACAAATGAGGAGCTCTCGTTGAATTTGGCTGGCTCCGCGCGCACCAAGCTGCCAGTATGCGCGTGTCTGCACCCCGCACCCTCGTTTCATTCCTTTCCCTAAATAACTTTCATCAAACACACATTCCGCCACGTGCTACTGTCGTTATCGTTTTGTGATTCTTGTCGGAATTGCGAAACTCATAAAACACGCGCGTGTTATTAGGGAACAATGCAATTAATAAGTAAACGCAAAGAGGCTGGCGAAGGTCACTGAATTCAGCGCGTGTAGATTTGAAGTGTCGGGGCCTCGCACGCGGGCGATGAGGTCACAGTCTCGCCATCTGGGGAGGACACGCGCTGGCAGCGCACGCGGACCTGAGCGCGCTGCAACATTATACATTCAGTCACTAGAAAGAGAAGCTCGTGGCGGCCAGGAACGCAGCAAATGGGCCTGAACCCGTGCACATTTTTAACTTATTTCTGAAACCGCAATTCCAAGGCGAAAATGTTCGCGGTAATGGTGTTAACTGAATCCGCACATCCGTGGACACATTTGTTCAGTCAAATTTCAAACCGTAGTCATGTCAGTGCAGTTTAAAACTGCCATTATTTCTAGCTATGAGTGGAATATGGTACCATGCAAAAAACAGTTTGTTGAAATAGACTTAGACTAAATGTGTTATGTTATAGGTTAAAATAGACTAAATATGTTATGTTGTATGTTAAAAAAAGGTTTAGTCCTACAGATTAAATAATGTAGTTTATTTACAACATGTAGTGTTGTTAACTATGGAACTACACCACAATCTTTAATTCTCATTTGAAAGAATCTTTAGATCCTCCATGTGAGGCAGGCAGGAAGGAAAATCACATACACCTGTCTCCCCTTCACAGCACAGACACACCTCATACACCTGTCTCCCCTTCACATCACAGACACACCTCATACACCTGTCTCCCCTTCACATCACAGACACACCTCATACACCTGTCTCCCTTTCACAGCACAGACACACCTCATACACCTGTCTCCCCTTCACAGCACAGACACACCTCATACACCTGTCTCCCCTTCACAGAACACACACACCTCATACACCTGTCTCCCCTTCACAGAACACACACACCTCATACACCTGTCTCCCCTTCACATCACAAACACACCTCATACACCTGTCTCCCCTTCACAGAACACACACACCTCATACACCTGTCTCCCCTTCACATCACAGACACACCTCATACACCTGTCTCCCCTTCACAGAACACACACACCTCATACACCTGTCTCCACTTCACATCACAGACACACCTCATACACCTGTCTCCCCTTCACAGAACACACACACCTCATACACCTGTCTCCACTTCACATCACAGACACACCTCATACATCTGTCTCCCCTTCACATCACAGACACACCTCATACATCTGTCTCCCCTTCACAGAACACACACACCTCATACACCTGTCTCCCCTTCACATCACAGACACACCTCATACACCTGTCTCCCTTTCACATCACAGACACACCTCATACACCTGTCTCCCCTTCACAGAACACACACACCTCATACACCTGTCTCCCCTTCACAGAACACACACACCTCATACACCTGTCTCCCCTTCACAGAACACACACACCTCATACACCTGTCTCCCCTTCACAGAACACACACACCTCATACACCTGTCTCCCCTTCACATCACAGACACACCTCATACACCTGTCTCCCCTTCACATCACAGACACACCTCATACACCTGTCTCCCCTTCACAGAACACACACACCTCATACACCTGTCTCCCTTTCACATCACAGACACACCTCATACACCTGTCTCCCCTTCACAGAACACACACACCTCATACACCTGTCTCCCCTTCACAGAACACACACACCTCATACACCTGTCTCCCCTTCACAGAACACACACACCTCATACACCTGTCTCCCCTTCACAGAACACACACACCTCATACACCTGTCTCCCCTTCACATCACAGACACACCTCATACACCTGTCTCCCCTTCACAGAACACACACACCTCATACACCTGTCTCCACTTCACATCACAGACACACCTCATACACCTGTCTCCCCTTCACAGAACACACACACCTCATACACCTGTCTCCCCTTCACAGAACACACACACCTCATACACCTGTCTCCCCTTCACAGCACACACACACCTCATACACCTGTCTCCCCTTCACAGAACACACACACCTCATACACCTGTCTCCCCTTCACAGAACACACACACCTCATACACCTGTCTCCCCTTCACAGCACACACACACCTCATACACCTGTCTCCCCTTCACATCACAGACACACCTCATACACCTGTCTCCCCTTCACAGAACACACACACCTCATACACCTGTCTCCCCTTCACAGAACACACACACCTCATACACCTGTCTCCCCTTCACAGAACACACACACCTCATACACCTGTCTCCCCTTCACATCACAGACACACCTCATACACCTGTCTCCCCTTCACAGAACACACACACCTCATACACCTGTCTCCCCTTCACATCACACACACACCTCATACACCTGTCTCCCCTTCACAGAACACACACACATCATACACCTGTCTCCCTTTCACATCACACACACCTCATACACCTGTCTCCCCTTCACAGAACACACACACCTCATACACCTGTCTCCCCTTCACATCACAGACACACCTCATACACCTGTCTCCCCTTCACATCACAGACACACCTCATACACCTGTCTCCCCTTCACAGAACACACACACCTCATACACCTGTCTCCCTTTCACATCACAGACACACCTCATACACCTGTCTCCCCTTCACAGAACACACACACCTCATACACCTGTCTCCCCTTCACAGAACACACACACCTCATACACCTGTCTCCCCTTCACAGAACACACACACCTCATACACCTGTCTCCCCTTCACAGAACACACACACCTCATACACCTGTCTCCCCTTCACATCACAGACACACCTCATACACCTGTCTCCCCTTCACAGAACACACACACCTCATACACCTGTCTCCACTTCACATCACAGACACACCTCATACACCTGTCTCCCCTTCACAGAACACACACACCTCATACACCTGTCTCCCCTTCACAGAACACACACACCTCATACACCTGTCTCCCCTTCACAGCACACACACACCTCATACACCTGTCTCCCCTTCACAGAACACACACACCTCATACACCTGTCTCCCCTTCACAGAACACACACACCTCATACACCTGTCTCCCCTTCACAGCACACACACACCTCATACACCTGTCTCCCCTTCACAGAACACACACACCTCATACACCTGTCTCCCCTTCACAGAACACACACACCTCATACACCTGTCTCCCCTTCACATCACAGACACACCTCATACACCTGTCTCCCCTTCACATCACAGACACACCTCATACACCTGTCTCCCCTTCACAGAACACACACACCTCATACACCTGTCTCCCCTTCACATCACACACACACCTCATACACCTGTCTCCCCTTCACAGAACACACACACCTCATACACCTGTCTCCCTTTTACATCACACACACCTCATACACCTGTCTCCCCTTCACAGAACACACACACCTCATACACCTGTCTCCCCTTCACATCACAGACACACCTCATACACCTGTCTCTTACAACAATGTATGGGCCATATTGTGTTATGACACTAATTTGATGAGAGGTGCATGACAAGAAAAAACATACAGTCACATGTGTTGCCCACACACACACACACACACACACACACACACACACACACACACACACACACACACACACACACACACACACACACTACCTGTGTGTAGTTAGGTATGGCTCTCAGGTTGGTTTTATATGGGCTTTATGGTCCCAGGCCTGCTGTTGCCACCATTAAGAGAAACTCCCAGAGTCACAATTAAACTGGGTTAGTAGAGACAGACACAGAGAGAATGAGGAAGAGAGAGATGTCCTCTTTTGAATTATATGTAAAGGCTCTGAATCATCTATCTCTCTGTATGTCTCTCTCTCTTTCTATCTGTCTGTCTCTCTATCTCTGTCTGTCTGTATTTCTGTCTGTTATGACTCTTTCCTTTTATATTGTTTTCAAATGTAATGATTAGCAATTTCTTAAGATAGAAGAAACACCTCAGTAAGACTGACTGATTCAGATGAAACACCAAACACCTCAGCAAGACAATTGAGAAGAATCACATCATTAAGAAGAGATTCAGAAGTTTCACCTTAGTAAGAAATGATTGAGAAGTATCACCTTAGTAAGAAGTGATTCAGAAGTATCACCTTGGTAAGAAGTGATTCAGAAGTATCACCTTGGTAAGAAGTGATTCAGAAGTATCACCTTAGTAAGAAGTGATTCAGAAGTATCACCTTAGTAAGAAGCGATTCAGAAGTATCACCTTAGTAAGAAATGATTGAGAAATATCACCTTAGTAAGAAGTGATTCAGAAGTATCACCTTAGTAAGACGTGATTCAGAAGTATCACCTTAGTAAGTAATTCAGAAGTATCAGCTTAGTAAGAGGATTCAGAAGTATCACCTTGGTAAGAAGTGATTCAGAAGTATCACCGTAGTAAGAAGATTCAGAAGTATCACCTTAGTACGGAGTTTCTCAAAGTGTGGGGTATTGCAGGTAGGGTGCAAGCAATTGGAAAAAATGAACCTTTTTAAGCCTGTCATTTTAATGCCTGTTAGTTTTGCATAAGCCCCGGATGTTTAAAATGTATGCGGAACAGTGTGAACCAGGGCTAGATTCAGCCCTTAATGAATTTGTACCGAACAAATTACGGTCGCCACCCCCCCGTCAACAAATTACGCTCCCCCACCCCCATCAACAAATCACGATTGCCACCCCCCATTTGTATTTTATTACCATTTTGTTTGGGTGATATAGGACAGGTGGGGCATGGAATTTCCCCTTCTTCTGAGGTGGGGAATGATAGAAAAAGTTTGAGAACCACTGCCTTAGTAAGAGATTCAGAAGTATCACCTTAGTAAGAAGCAGCCCCGTCGACAGGGGGGGACAACCGGGTCTGTTGTCCCGGGCCCCAGGGCCAGGGGGGCCCATCAAAGAGCCCAGCAATTTATTTTTTATTTAAAGTCTATAATTTTAAATAATCTTGAAATCTTTCATTAATATAAAATTCTGTCCTCAAAATAAGCTAAATGGCCAAAATATATATGTTTTTTACCTATCTGCATATTTTCCATTAAGTGCCTACACCCCCGCCTCCCACTGAAAAATGGTTTGATCCAGCACCGACCGTAGCCAGCTTGTACACATCCAACAGCGGGAAATACAGTGGTGGATAGTTAAAGAAAATCATGAAATCTGGAGCGCAGATCTGGTGGAAAAACATTTACCTGATGAATCTTTATGTTGCATTGTGTTCCAGGTTTGAAAAGTGCTGGAATTTAGGCTAAAGTACTTGAAAATACTTGAAATTGTAACTATTTCGTTTCACAACAAATATCTATCTGACTGAACAGTTCTCTTGTATTACGTTAACAAATACGAGCCTCTTGTAATTCCAGGACGAAACATGAGAGAACGTGAAGACGTTAAGATTGGGCGTTTTGAAAATAAACAACCATTAAATAATGTGATAAAAAGCAAATTATTTCGAATCATTTCGAATATATGTATAAATATTTAACTTAATTAAGTTTATCGTGCTGGGAAATATTGAAATTGACCTTGAAAGTGACGTACAAGTGCTTTAATTCCACCTTGTAAAGGTCTATGAACCCTGCAAACATGACTTTGTTCATTGCGCTGAGGCGCGCTGCGCATGAAGTTACAAAATTTGAGAGGTGCACGACCTCGTGAATCGACAGCGCGTGAGGCCCTCGCGCACGGGCGGAGCAAACGCGATTACGTCATTTTCGCCGCGCGGACCCTCGCGATGCGTCAAGTATAAACCAGTCAGCTGTCAGAAACAGCTTTCATGTGTAGCTATATTATATAGTATATGACCTAACACAAGGATATATACTATATGACCTAACACAAGGATTGTCTGCTACAGGGAAAATTCAAATGACGTACATGAAACTTTCTTGTCCCGGGCCCCAGCAAGACTGTCAACGGGCCTGGTAAGAAGTGATTCAGAAGTAATACTGCAGTAAGTTGTGATATAGAAGTAACAGTTCAGTAAGTAAGTATGATTCAGAAGTTTGTGAATACACACATACATCTCAGTAGGGGCAGATTAATTCTAGTGAATGAACTGGATTAACTGAATTAGACTTATTGAATTAATTTCTGATTTTAACCCTATAATTCTCCATTCTAAAAAAATGTCTTTTGTTACGGGGTTTTTGTTTAGTAACTTTTTTAAAGGAGCCTACACACATTAACCACAACATTATATGACAGCTGTTCAACTTTCTATTTAAACCTGCTGATCCTATTAGTGCTAAAAACATTCATAGCGCGAAAGACTTTGGCCTGCACTGGTGCAACTGCAACTTCCTGTCCAGACCAGCAGGTGAGCTGTTCTACCTCCACTGCGCTCCGACTGACAGGAACATCTGTGTTACTGTGAGGCCAACTGAACCTTACTTCCTGAACTTAACTTCCTGCGTTACATGCAACTTTACTATGTAGATATGTAACTGTGGGAAGATATTATGTAGATATGTAACTGTGGGAAAATATTTTGTACATATGTAACTGGGGGAAGATATTATGTAGATATGTAATTGTGGGAAGGTATTATACATTTATGTAACTGGGAAGAAGTTATGTAGATATGTAAGATATTATGTAGATATGTAACTGTGGGAAGATATTATGTAGATATGTAATTGTGGGAAGATATTATGTAGATATGTAACTGTGGGAAGATATTATGTAGTTATCTAACTGGGAAGAAGTTATGTAGATATGTAACTGTGCGAAGTGTAGTCTCTTGTGGGGGACAATTACTGTAATTGGGCATCTTTTCAGTGATTTGTTCTGTTTTTGACAACTCTCCAACTCAATTAGATTTTCTCTGTGTTACAGGATCTGTAATTTTGTTCTGTTAGATTTGATAATTTCTTCCCCCCACCTCCTGCTCGAGGACACAAAATCACGTAGGTGAGAACCTTGAAAACCATACGCAGCGGCATGTGAACGTGAACTCTGCCTGAGGCCACCCGCTCGGGAGTGAGAGCACACACTGTTGGAGCTGTATAGCTCTCAGTGAAACCAAAACACACCGTCTTATTAGCTGCCCAAAATCAACTTGCATATGTTTGTGGTTTTGGGAGCAGGCCAGTCCATCTTTAGATATGCACCCATTTGACAAGCAATTAAAAGTTTAGAATTCAATTCTGTTTTTTACTCAGTGGCCTTCCATTTGCCATTTGATTTGTTTCACAAATGGGTGAATCACGTGCAATTATTGTTTAGTATGTGTTATTAGTTAAGGGTAATTAGTTAAGTGTTATGGGTTAAGTGCTATTATTTAATTAGTTGAGCGTTATTAAATAAGAGCTAGTTAAGTGCTGTTAGCTAAGTGAAAATGGTTAAGTGATTAGTTAAGTGTGATTAGTTAAGTGTGATTAGTTATGAAGGTACTATCAGAGTTCTTCCTCACTGCTGTGTGAGCCTCTGTGTATTTGGTTGTTGATAGTTAAGCGTGATTAGTTAAGTGTGATTGGTTAAGTGTGATTAATTAAGTGTGATTAGTTATGAAGGTAGTATTAGAGAGCTCTTCCTCACTGCTGTGTGAGCCTCTGTGTATTTGGTTGTTAAAAGTTAAGTGTGAATAGTTAAGTGTGATTGGCTAAGTGTGAGTAGTTAAATGTGATTAGTTATGAATGTAGTCTTAGAGAGCTCTTCCTCATTGCTGTGTGAGCCTCTGTGTAATTGGCTGTTGATAGTTAAGTGTGATTAGTTAAGTGTAATTAGTTAAGTGTGATTAGTTAAGTGTGATTAGTTATGAAGGTAGTATTAAAAAGCTCTTCCTCATTGCTGTGTGAGCCTCTGTGTAATTGGTTGTTGATAGTTAAATGTAATTAGTTAAGTGTGATTAGTTATGAAGGTAGTATCAGGAAGCTCTTCCTCACTGCTGTGTGAGCCTCTTTGAGCGTTTTGTTGCCGTTTTGTTTTGTTGATTGGTGAGCTCACTCCACCATCTTGTCTGTCACTTCACGTCAGCCCTCACACCATATTGTTGCCATGACGATGAGCCCATGGGCTTTGTGTAGCACTGCCACAAGTTCTGAGGACCCACTAGGGTGGGGGAGGGGTGAGGGTTAAGGGGTGAGGGGTAACGGTGAGGGGTGAGGGGTTTAAGAGGTAAGGGTAAGGAGTGAGGGGTAACGGTGAGGGGTGAGGGGTTTAAGAGGTAAGGGTAAGGGGTGAGGGGTAACGGTGAGGGGTGAGGGGTTTAAGAGGTAAGGGTAAGGGGTGAGGGGTAACGGTGAGGGGTGAGGGGTTTAAGAGGTAAGGGTAAGGGGTGAGGGGTAACGGTGAAGGGTAAGAGGTAAGGGTAAAGGGTGAGGGGTAACGGTAAGGGGTGAGGGCTCCCATACCCATCCCCAGGTAGGCACAAACACACACCACTGTGTAACATTATTAATGGACATGTCATGATGCTACAACTGAACTCTAACGTACAAATCCCTGTGAGTAAAGTCTTAAAAACTTGCAAAAGGTTTTTGTGTTTGAGTATGTGTGTAACTTATGTAAGAATTGATCCTGTATGTAACGGAGCTCTCGTCCGTTCCATGCTGTGAGATATTGTAATGGACAAACACAAGACAACCTCAAAGTTTTAAAGACTCTTTTATTGGTACCCACAGGGCTGCAGAACACTAGTTCAGACCTGGGCAAACTACGGCCCGTGGGCCACATCCGGCCCATTGTGCATCCCTGTCCGTCCCGCGAGAGGCCAATCATAAATGAAACAAATATCTATGTCGTGCGTGCAATACAACTGTGACGCTTTTATTTTGAAAGCGTTACGTTTGCGTTAATTCCGTGTGGACGTGCGTGCGTGTGTGTGTGTGTGTGTGTTTGTGAGCTGTGCGAGAAACACTAGGTGATCAGCGACAAGTTAAAGCTGAATTTATACTTTCACGAGTGAACGTAGCGTGCGACTCCACACACCTCGCGCGAACCTCCACAAACAGCGGAACATTTACGTGATGAATTTTGATCGCGCGCGCCGCGCTTCAGCGCAATGAACAAAGTCATGTTTGCGGAGTTCATACACCTCACCTTTACAAGGTGGAATTAAAGCATTTGACCGTCACTTTCAACATCCATTTCAATATTTCCCAGCAAGTTAAACTTAATTAAGTTAAATATTTATACATATACTTGAAATTATTCAAAATAATTTGCTTTTTTATCACATTATTTAATGGTTGTTTATTTTCAAAACGCCCAATCTTAACGTCTTCACATTTTCTCGTGTTTCGTCCTGGATTTACAAGAGGCTCGTATTTGTTAACGTAATACAAGAAAACTGTTCATTCAGATGGCTATTTGTTGTTGTGACGCTCGAGATATGAAGCACGACGAACGTCAACTGTGCAACACTGAACGTTTAATGAAAACAAACAAACACGTGAAGCTCCGTGCGGAGTGCAAACAGACAACACACCTCTCACACAGGCACGAAACTTTAGACAAAGACGAGCACAAGACACTGCGCGAACGCACATTAAATAGGTGAATAACACAAACCCTCGTGATCTCGAGACAAGGCACAGGTGCGACTACGAACACGCTCACGAACAACCCACACCCACGGAAGTACATACATGGGCATAACGACACGCAGACGACATAGTGGCACGCCCACAGGGAAGGGTCCGGAGCTGTGACCGTGACAGAACCCTCCACCAGGGGCTCGCTACTCCCGGAGCTTCCCGCGTAGCTGGAAAAGCCCCGAACCAATACCAACGGGCAGGTCCGGAGCCGCCGGGTTCACGAGCCTCCGAGAGCCGTCTCCCCCGATGGTGGGAACCGCCGCGAACAGCTCTAGAACACCCTCCCTGGGAAGACAGGGGAGAATACGTTAAACAATGGCACAGTCACAAACATGCACACAGGGACGCTGAACACAAAGGGCACAAATGGGAACAGTGGATTAGGGAGAAACACTGGGACTGACAAAAACACCGGTACATAAACATTCATCATCGGAGCCAAGCTCCCCGCCTTAGGCAAAGCCTGCAGCGGAGAGAAAGCTCCGGGGACTGGAGGCGCTGCAGAAGGCGGGTCTCCCCCCGCCTGTGCTGCGTGCTCACCGCCAGGTGACGCACGACCGGCGGACGCGCCAGGAGCAGCGCGACTTGGAGACCGCTTGGGGGCAGCGCGACTGGTGGCCGCGCGAGGCGCAGCGCGACTGGTGGCCGCGCGAGGCGCAGCGCGACTGGTGGCCGCGCGAGGCGCAGCGCGACTGGCGGCCGCGCGAGGCGCAGCGCGACCTGTTTCCCGCCTGGAGGCGGTGCGACCAGCGTGTCTCGCGGCAACTGTCCTCCCTGGTCCGCGGCTACCTCCTCCGGGAGTTCCGTAGGGGCTTGCCGCCCTATAAGCCTGCTGGCGCTCCTCCACCCTCTCTGGGAACCTCCCGTAGGAAGCCCTTCCTCTGCCAGGCCAGCCTCCCCTGGTTTCGGTATCGGGGGTGGTGTCCATCGCCGGCTCCTCCTCCTCGGCCACGCTCCAGTCCATGGACCGTGTGGGGGTCTCACAGCGAGCGTGCTCCATGGGCTCCTCACCGCAGGAGTCTCCACTGTCTGACGTGGGCGGACTGTCCGGTCCGCTCCTACCCCCTTTGCATACGGTCGAGAGGGAACTCACCGACCGAAGACTCTCCCCCTCGCTCTCCTCGCTCTGCCCGTCGGTTCCCGACAGGGCTGGGTGCAGCGACGAAGGGGGACTGAAGTCTTCCCTCTCCTCGCCGTAGTCAGACGGTGGAGGACTGACGTCTCCCTCCCCGTAGTAGACCGTGCTCTTTGAGCACACTGACGGGGAATACTCCTCCACCTCGTAGTCCGTCCCCTCCGCCCCGCCTTCAAACGGTGGGA
Source organism: Brachyhypopomus gauderio (assembly GCF_052324685.1). Lineage (NCBI taxonomy): Eukaryota > Metazoa > Chordata > Actinopteri > Gymnotiformes > Hypopomidae > Brachyhypopomus > Brachyhypopomus gauderio. The sequence goes on from NW_027506872.1 coordinate 754,943, forward strand.
GACTGCCCCCCTTCCCCCCGTAATACACAGTGCTCCTTGAGCAAACTGAGGGGGGATACTCCTCCTCCTCCGAGCCGTCCTCCTCGGACTCGTCCTCGGGAGGATTGGCACGTACCATCCCCGCATAGACGACCAGCGGGTCCTCCGTGCCTTCTCTGGTTTCGGCCAGGGGGTTGGTCTCGCGCGTCATCGCGCGGAGTCCCTCTCTCCACGCCGCCTGGAAAAACACCTCCTCTCTCCTCTCCTCGGCGCTCTCAGGAACTCGCTCGGGAGAGGGCGCGCGCCGGGGCATGTTTCTCTCCACCTCCGAAACACAACCGCCCACAGCCCTGGGTGGTGGCTCTAGGGACGCGGTGGGGTGTTGGTCCTCCCATATACGCACCGCGGACTGACGGAGGTGTTCGGCCATCTCCGCGTCTTCCGCACTCCGAGCGGCGCAGAGTATGTAAGCGCAGATGGGGCTCTGCATCATCTCCTGCTCGGAGATGGGGGCTTCGGGACGTCGGACTGGAGAAGAGCCATGGTGACGTCGGCTCTTTCTCCTACCTTTAGGCGCCCTGGTGGCATATCCAGGCATACCTTCTTTTATTAGGCTCGTCTTTCTGTGACGCTCGAGATATGAAGCACGACGAACGTCAACTGTGCAACACTGAACGTTTAATGAAAACAAACAAACACGTGAAGCTCCGTGCGGAGTGCAAACAGACAACACACCTCTCACACAGGCACGAAACTTTAGACAAAGACGAGCACAAGACACTGCGCGAACGCACATTAAATAGGTGAATAACACAAACCTTCGTGATCTCGAGACAAGGCACAGGTGCGACTACGAACACGCTCACGAACAACCCACACCCACGGAAGTACATACATGGGCATAACGACACGCAGACGACATAGTGGCACGCCCACAGGGAAGGGTCCGGAGCTGTGACCGTGACAGTTGTGAAACGAAGTAGTTACAATTTCAAACATTTTCAAGTGTTTAGCTTAAATTCCAGCACTTTTCAAATCTGAAACACAAAGCAACATTAAAATTCGTCAGATAAATGTTCATTCTCCTGTTTTTGAGGGGTGTTTGTTTATACTAACACATATTGTTTCGGAGAACACTGCACAGAATGTGACGCGGCAAGTATTAACGCCTCCGCCGTTCGCAGAAGTTTGCGCGAGGTGGGCGGAGCCACCATGATGACATCATTTTTGTTTGTGTGGCTCTCTGACAAAATTCAGGTTCCTCATGTGGCCCCTTGTAAAAATTAATTGCCCACCCCTGCACTAGTTGGACCTTGTCAGAACTCTGAAAACAAATAAACAACTGTGATTATCTTGCACTATTCAGGGTGGCCAACTGATAATCTAGAGGATTACTATATTCCAGGCATATTTAACTGTTTATTGTGGGTTTTTTAATTAGTTCAACTTACCTGTTTGTTCCAGCATGCTGGCAGCCTCTTACAGGCCAAAGGACCTGAGCCCAGGGGGTTGGTGGGTTATGTAGTCTGGAGGTTGTTACAAGTGGAATGTTCCATTTCCGATGTTTGAGCTGGGGAAGAGAACCTGCTTTTATGGTTCTGAAAAGGGTTTAAGGTTCCAGCATGAATATTTTAATATTAAATGTTTTAGATTCATACTAAAATATTGACTAAATAATAAAATGTTTGGGTTAAAACATTTTAAAATAGAGAAATGTAATTAGAACTTGTACATTTTAATGCTTACCTGGTGGGTGGTTGAGTCCAATGGGCTAATGGGTTTGTAAAAGGCAGAACTCGGTGATTAGAGAGAGAGCTGGCTTGGAGTGCAGATGGGTTTTAGGGCCTGGTTGATACATGTGTATTGAGTTGATTAGTTTATGTTGTTTTGATTTCTTTTTTGTTTGTTTGTTTGTTTTCCCTTTCTTTATTAATGTCTGTTGTGTTTTTGAAGGCACTCCTCACGGTGGACTTAATAAACCGGTGTATGGAAACTTCCAGTTCTGTTTTTCAGTTTTTTTTCGCCACTCAGCTATCCTGCAACACTGTAGAACTAACCCTGTAGAATTAACCATGTATAACTAACCCTGTAGAATTATCCCTGTAGAATTAACCATGTATAACTAACCCTGTAGAACTAACACTGTAGAATTAACCCTGTAGAATTAATCATGTATAACTAACCCTGTAGAATTAACCCTGTAGAATTAACCATGTATAACTAACCCTGTAGAATTAACCATGTATAACTAACCCTGTAGAACTAACCCTGTAGAATTAACCCTGTAGAATTAACCATGTATAACTAACCCTGTAGAATTAACCTTGTAGAATTAACCCTATAGAACTAACCCTGTATAACTAACCCTGTAGAATTAACCCTGTAGAATTAGCCCTGTAGAACTAACCCTGTATAACTAACCCAGCTGCAGGCACCTCAGTACAGTACAGAGAGAGCAAGTGTGTTCAGTGTGGAGAGAGGGAGTGTGTTCAGTGTGGAGGGAGGGAGTGTGTTCAGTGTGGAGAGAGGGAGTGTGTTCAGTGTCGAGGGAGCGTGTGTTATTTTATCTGTGTGTGTGTGTGTGTGTGTCTGTGTGTGTGTATGTATGTGTGTGTGGGCGTGAGAGAGAGAGAGAGAGAGAGAGAGAGAGAGAGAGAGAGAATAAGTGGTTACTTTTCTATATAATGTTTGCTCCATAAGTAGTAGACACACCTGCACATCTTACTGTCCTCTTGGGGAATCTCTCTCTCTCTCTCTCTCTCTCTCTCGTTCTCTCTCTCCCTCTCTCTAACACACATACACACACACACACACACACACACATGAAGGTTACAAGATGGTCCGCACTGTAAGCAGTCTGTGAAGCTGAGCAGGACTGACATTACAACCACACACACTGACGTGTGTTCCAGGTCACGTGCACTGACGTGTGTTCCAGGTCACTTCAGCGCTCACTGGGCTAGAGTGTAAACACAGGCAGAGATTCAGAGAGCGGCCGTGTGCTGAAATACCTACGCCATTCACCCGCGCTCGGACATGCCATTACATAACCATAATTAGTTTAATTTGTCTCGTTCGCATAAAAGTACCATTTAATCTCAGTTAGTGCAGTGCGCTCAGATCTAACCACCAGTGGCAAATGATTGATAAAATGAAAGTGTGTGTGTGTGTGTGTGTGTGTGTGTGTGTGGAGACTCTAATGGAACGCAGCGCCAACGATCTCAGCGGCAGGTGCGTGTGTGCGTCTCGGCTCAGGAGAGGTCGGCTCTCCGCTTTCACAAAAATATGCAATTTCCCGCTTTCCAGCCTGAGTTCACACACACACACACACACACACACACACACACACACACACACACACACACACACACACACACACACACACACACACACACACACACACACAGAGTGGCTGCCAGGACAACACTTAGCAATCGTCGCTGGGACTTTAAGAGCGGCGCTTGCCAAAAACGCAATTATGATGGGGTGATTTGCGCCGCCTCCACAGGACAGAGCTCTCGCGCAAGTCTGCGTCTCTTGCTCCGCGTTCAAACAGAGCCAATAGTTGAAAGGTTAATTACTAATGCACAGCAAACTGTTCTGGTATAATCGCCTTATATCGCGCAGCAAACCCCTCGCATTCTAATTATGCGGCGGATGATCGTGGTACAGGCGGCCACGTGTGAACGCACACACGCAGTCAGGCCGCGCGTGTTTCGGCACCTCACGTGGGCCGCGCGACTCCACCACGACGTGCCACGCACGTGGAAGATGCAGCTTGAAAAACTCCAAATTCAACTCTGACTCCCAGTCTGAGTGGCCACATTACCGTGGTTAATAGGACAGGTGTGTTCGTGGCGCTCTTATAGATGAAATACGACACAGTATGTAGGTTCTGTTGAAATTAATGTGATAATGGCATTTCATACATTCGTTACTACTGCCACCATAATTCAAATCGTTCCAGCAAGCTGTAAACTGCTGCACACTGAGCCCTGTTCTAACGAATCAGCACTGACACATCCTCTGTCATGTGTGTATCGTGCGGAAATATCTTCATGCTAAATTTGACTCATACTGCTTAGCTTCAGTTTTGTTTAATTCAGCTCTCACCCCCTCTGCAAAAGTTGGTTGTGCTACAAAATTACATCAGCTAAACATAATTGTTCAGTTTCAGCTGTATGGTTTCTGTCTAAATCTAAGTGTGATGTGCTTTTTTATAAGTGTACCAACTTCATCTGGTCAGTTTGGACTCATGGTGCCTATTTATACTGTATTTCTTACACCCTTCAAAATAGCAAATTAAGTGAGTGGGCGTGGCTGGAGGCGGAGCTTATTCTGGGGTTGCAGCGTATTGCACCATGTGGTGAGTTCTGTGATGAATGAGGATGGTGAGCAGCAAAGTCCTTAATCTCCGAAACTCAACTGACGTCTCCAGGGACACATAGAAAATACACACCAGGACAAAATACACACCAGGACAAAATATACACCAGGACAAAATACACACCAGGACAAAATATACACCAGGACAAAATACACACCAGGACAAAATACACACCAGGACAAAATACACACCAGGACAAAATATACACCAGGACAAAATACACACCATGACAAAATACACACCAGGACAAAATATACACCAGGACAAAATACACATCAGGACAAAATACACACCAGGACAAAATACACACCAGGACAAAATATACACCAGGACAAAATACACACCAGGACAAAATACACACCAGGACAAAATATACACCAGGACAAAATACACATCAGGACAAAATACACACCAGGACAAAATATACACCAGGACAAAATATACACCAGGACAAAATACACACCAGGACAAAATACACACCAGGACAAAAGTTATATACACACACACATAAATACACACACACACACACACAGATGCTCCTCAGATTGTTTGTCCAGTGTGTGTCATTTGGTGTGCTAAACTCTCATTGTGGAGAGACAGAAGATGAGGAGGGGTAGCTGAAGGAGAAGTGGAGGGGTGGAGGAGGGGTAGCTGAAGGAGACGTGGAGGGGTGGAGGAGGCGTGGAGGGGTGGAGGAGGGGTGGAGAAGGGGACGTGGAGGGGTGGAGGAGGGGTGGAGCGGTGAAGGAGGGGTGGCCCTGGTGGGGAAGGAGTGATATCACACCTTGAGAGTGTCTCACCCAGGATCTCACTGGTAGCCTAATCGCTGAGGTGTGTGTTTCAGCAAGTCAAACGTGTTACATTTTACCCAGAGTGCCACACTTCAGAAAGGGCATGGTAGCTACGCCAACCACAATAACTCTCTCTATCTTTCACTCTCTCTCTCACTCACACACATACACAACCACACACACACACACACACACACACACACACACACACACACACACACACACACAGTATACTTTCCAGAATTTTCTGTGCTTCTCTGGAATTTCCAGGATCTATTTTAAATCAATTTGCCTGATTTGTAGTAAAGAGAAAATGGTAAGTTCATGTAAGGTCAGGTGCAGTCTCTTCAGTTTATTTCCACTGTGAACTTCAGAAGCAACGCTGGAATGGGGGGGGGGGGGGGGGGGGGGGTCCGTTGCCTTGGTTTTCCATAGTCATGGAGATGTTTTATATTTACACCATGGGATCAGTAATGTAGATATACATTCATATTTACACAATGAAATCAGTAATGTAGAAATACTTTCATATTTACACCATGGGATCAGGTGATCTAAAAACCTTATTTCTTTGTTTGTTCATAAACAAGATTAATTATGTTGACCCATATGTCATGTACAGAGATGCACACTCAGGCATGGAGATCAAAACACATGCATGAACACACACACACACACACACACACACACACACACACACACACACACACACACACACACACACACACACACACACACACACACAGGGTTTATTAACGAGTGCTGGTGTCCTGGTGTTTCTGTGTAGTGGCCACACACTTCAGGCTGTAAGGGTTAGCCTCTTCATCAAAGAGACACTCTACCACACTCCCACCCGGAGTCCTGGAACCCATCCAGGAATGACAGAGTGATACCCCCCCAACACACACACACACACACACACACACACACACACACACCACATGCACAACTCCTCCTGCTGTCCCTGAGGCTGGGAGAACCTCAGATACACCTCAATGGATTAACATTTCCTTCAACAAACCCTCCCCAGAACTGCCCCTCCCCAAAACAGCCCCTCCCCAAAACAGCCCCTCCCCAAAACAGCCCCTCCCCAAAACGCCCCTCCCCAAAACAGCCCCTCCCCAAAACAGCCCCTCCCCAAAACAGCCCCTCCCCAAAACGCCCCTCCCCAAAACAGCCCCTCCCCAAAACCAACCCTCCCCAAAATCTTTAATCTCATCTGTCTGCAAGTGTCTGAAATAAAAACACACACTGCCCACACTCAGTATACACTAGTACAAGCATCCTGTTCTACATATATACACACTCACACACACACACACACACATACACGCTCAAACACACAAGCTCACAAATCAGTACAGTGTGTCAGTGTGAGACAGCGTCACACTCTCAGTGTCCTGTACTCTACTCCGTCACTGTATGCTGTCCCCACGGTAACCAGATGCAGACTCACAGGCCATCTGTGTATGAAAGACTGAATTATGGTCACACACACACACACACACACATACACATCATAGATCTGATACACACACACACACACACACACACACGTCACAGATCTGATACACACACACAGACACACACACATCACAGATCTGATACACACACACACACACACATACACATCACAGATCTGATACACACACACATCACACACACACACAGACACACACACATCACAGATCTGGTACACACACACATACACACACACACACACACATACACATCACAGATCTGGTACACACACACACACACATACACACACGTCACAGATCCAATATGTCTCCTCCTTAAAAACGTAACACAGCCGCCGATGCCACACACACAACACACAAAACATCTTACACTTTTGGAAAAAGCAAACACTTCAAACAAAACTCTTTCAACTCTTGCCAAAGCCACATTATTGCATCTAAACTTTACACACAGATATCAGATAATTAGCCTTTCGCATGTGACAACTACACACTGAAGTGACAGATGGAAACACTATTACGTAGTACAATACATCTAGCATAGTGATGAGTGACGTACCAGCCCTGTACAGATCTGATACACACACACACATACACATCACACAGACACACACAGACACACACACACACACACAGACGCACACACACACACACACACACACACACACACACACACACACACACACACACACACAGACACACACACACACACACACACACACACACACACACACACACACACACACACACACAGACACACACACACACACACACACACACACACACACACACACACACACACAGACACACACACACACACACACACACACACACACACACACACACACACACACACACACACACACACACGACGTACCAGCCCTGGCCTGCTCTCCCACCAATGTCCCCACAAGCTTCCTCCCTCGTCTGGAGAAGTGGTACACGATGGTGGGGTTGGCATGATAAACCTTCCACCTCCATGCTGAAACAAACCTCCTCAATAGGAAACCTGGTCTGTTCTTGTCCATCTCCCTGGTGATGTGGAATGAGTTGTTGTGTAGTGTGTTGAGAAAGGTGATGATGTGAGCAGTGTTGTAAGGACCAAAAGTAGCATGATGATGGACAACACCATTGTGGCAAATGGCTGCACACATTGTGATGTTCCCACCACGCTGCAGGGACACTGACTATGGCACGGTGTCCTATGACGTTTCTTCCTCTGCGTCTTGGTCTGGCAAGGTTGAAGTTTCATCAATATAAAGGAACTTGTGTTCCACTGCTGCAACATCTAGCTCCATTACTCTCTGAAACCAAACATTACAGTATTACAGTACTGTATTTGATCGAATGAAATGGGCATGTATCATACTCAACATTGTGTGGCACAGGACACTGGAGTAAAGCATAAGTAAGAGGATAGCAGAGCGTACTTGCACATATTCATAGTGCAGTTCCTTCACACTGTCAGAGTTGTGCTGAAATGGTTCCCTGTGTAGCTGCTTCATACGCACTTGATGTCTTCTCAGGAGTCGGCCCAGTGCAGATAGGCTCACTGATTGAATGTTGCTGAAAGTGATGTTGTCAGTAATGATGTGCTGTTGTAGTTGTCGTAAAGGTATACTGTTGTTTGATATGACAATGTTCACGACGGCCTCTTCCTGTTCAGGGGTGAATAGCTTTTTGAGCATGAAATGAGTTGTTGCTGTATGTTACAGTAAACTAGACAACAGTAGTACAGTGGTATACACAGTTCAGGTCTGTAGTGTTGTATACTACAGTATACAGTAGTGTGGTATACTACAGTATACAGTAGTGTGGTATACTACAGTATACTGTAGTGTGGTATACTACAGTATACAGTAGTGTGGTATACTACAGTATACAGTAGTGTGGTGTACAGGATAGGTGTACTTACGTATTCTCAAGACGAAAGGTCCGGATGATGCCTGCTACAGTGTAGCGGCTCAGATTCGGCTGGACTCTGCCCAGCCTCCTGAAAACTCATGCTGTCTGTGCTCTTCATCATACTCTTCCTCATCCTCTCTGTGAGGTATTGGCTTCCTTTGTTGTGCAAACCAATTGTGGCCTCTTCATAGGGATCAGGCACTGATAATAATTTGTAAAACCTAGCTAGAAGTGTTGTAACGTGTGAGAACTGGGTATGGTATTTTGGTAGGTGGGTGTAACAGTTGTGTGACAGTGTTTTCTAAAGGAAACACATGGTTTTCAGTTTTGAATGTTGTCTTATGTGAAGAACTGTGTTTAATGTCTTGCAAAAAGTGTGTTTTAGAATTTCTAAATGAGTGTAAGGGAGAGAATGTCCTTAAGGTTTAGCACACCCAGTCAATAGATACGCTACATGGGTTAGTGTTTTCAAAAATTGTGCTATAAGTATGACTTTTTGGGTCTTAGCAGCTGCAAAAAACTGTAATAGCTGTGGTATAGTTATACTGTAACTAATGGTATAGGCACACTAACAGTAATCGTAATCATATCGTAATCACGTAGTTACACTGTAACACTCATGCAGGGTTGCCAACATTTGAAGTTCGCTTGGAGTGAGATTTTGTTGGGGGGGGTGGCGAACGTACAATGGACACAAATTAAGTATTATATCGCAATCTATCGATCGCTGGTGGTTGGCGCCAGAGCGAACTAGTAACTCATTGAATCATAGATGTGGATCAGAGGTAAATAAACTGGATTTTTTTTTTCGACGTGAGAAATCGGAAGTGTGGCGTGAGAGCGTGTGAAGACGGTCAAATGCGTGTGTCTCACGCTCAATGCGTGAGAGTTGGCAACCCTGCTCATGGTACATTTTAACAGGTGCGCTGTACAACTTCACTAACAGTAATAGTACAGTTACACTGTGGCAGCAATGGTATAGGTAAACTGTAACAGTAATGCTACATGCACACTGTAAAAGTAATTGTAAAGTTACACTGTAAAAGTAATTGTATAGTTATACTGTAAAAGTAATGGTAAAGTTACACTAACAGTAATTGTAAAGTTACACTGTAAAAGGAATTGTAAAGTTAAACTGTAACAGCAATTGTATGTCAGTGTGTGACTTTATGAGAAGTGACTCATTAAAAATGAAATAATTGCTAGTTTTCTAGCACACTGTTTCAGTAGTTTACTGCCTCTAATATAACTACTCAATGTCCTAAATGCATTGTCCAGTCATTTCACAGGTGCCTTATAAGGTACTTTAAGTAATATTTTGCTACTGTGGCTGTTGCATAGTATTGCAACTTCATAAATATCATATGTCTACCAAAACATTGGAATAACCTTCATGTCTTCTCATAATAACCCACCCAGTTCTTGGGACTTCAAGGAAGGTCTTTGTGTTATTTGCTGGCCAGTGGTAGTTTGGTGTGTAGTGCTGGTTTCAAATCCCATCAGCAGTGACACAGGATGAGAACTGACCTACGTAGTTCTGTTGTTGTGGTGGTTTTCCTGGTGTTAATGGATGATGTGGCCTACAGTTTGGACCACAATTCCTACTGAATGGATCTCCTCTCAGCCTCATATCAGTCCACTGTCTCTATCCCTCCCTCCCTCTATCTCTCTCCCTCCCTCCCTCTATCTCTCAACCTCCGTCCTTCTCTCTATCTCTCAACCTCCCTCACTCCATCTCTCAACCTCCCTCCCTCTCTCTATCTCTCAACCTCCCACCTTATCTTTTTATCTCCCTCCTTCTCTCTGTCCTCCCACAATCTGTCCATCATTCTTCTCAGTCACCACTCTGTGTTCACCGACAGCCGATTAATTGGTGCAAATGCTAACGGTAATGACATTAATGAAGTGAGCGCAGTTCTGCAGTGTGACTCGCGACTATGAAGGAATTAGCAGAGTAATCTAATCTGGGAATGGCACACTGCAAACAGGTCATTAAACGAGTCTCTCCAGAGAGTACGTAGCACAGACTAAAGGTGTGATTGGTGTGATTAGTGTGATGGTGTGATAGGTGTGATTGCTACCTGTCTGATGATCATTAGATCATTCTCTTTTACCTGCAGGCTCAGTGCTCTCTCTCACACTCTGTCTTTCTCTCATGGACTGTCTTACTTTCTCTCCTGACAAACTGACACAATGCCATTATGGGGATTTCCCTGCATGCCAAAGCTAAGATAAACATTCAGGCAGATTGAAGAACCCGAGACAAGCACAATTAGTGTTCTGGCCACATCAGAACGTGCCTCTAGCTCTATACCTCTCTACTGCTCTACCCCTCTACTGCTCTACCGCTCTACTGCTCTACCTCTCTATTGCTCTACCTCTATACCTCTCTACTGCTCTACCTCTATACCTCTCTACTGTTCTACCACTCTACTCACTCTATCGCTCTACCAGTCTACCACTCTACTGCTCTACCCCCTCTACTGGTCTACTTACTCTACTGCACTACCACTCTACTGACTCTACCCCTCTACTGCTCTACCACTTTACTGCTCTACTGACTCTACCCCTCTAATGCTCTACTTACTCTACTGCACTACCACTCTACTGACTCTACCGCTCTACTCACTCTACCACTCTACTGACTCTACTGCTCTACTCACTCTACCACTCTACTGCTCTACTCCTCTACCGCTCTTCTGATCTACTGACTCTACCACTCTACCGCACTACCACTGTTCTGCTCTACTCACTCTACCACTCTACTGCTCTACCCCTCTACTGACTCTACTGCTCTACTCACTCTATCACTCCACTGCTCTACCCCTCTACTGCTCTACTGACTCTACCGCTCTACTCACTCTACCACTCTACTGCTCTACCCCTCTACTGACTCTACTGCTCTACTCACTCTACCACTCTACTGCTCTACCGCTCTACCACTCTTCCGCTCTACTGCTCTACCGCTCTACCCCTATGTAAACCTGGGTGCCATAGGAGCAAGTCTCTCTCCAAATACACACTGTGGTGATGTGTTGTTGTTTTTGACAGTCTGTCCACACTTTGGTGTATTATGACTGTTGCACAGTAGTAGGATGCTATAGTAGGATGCTGAAAACCTGAAGAACCCTGATGTGCAGAGGGCAAAGGTCACGCTGCTGACCTGCAACTTATGATGGAACCATTTGAGTCACAATCAGCTCCAAACCAATCACATTGGCAAAATTGTACCTGATACATCATGCCAATAAAGCTTCCGTGATAAAAATTCAAGTAATTCGGAATAAAAATTCAAGTAATTCGAGGGAGTAAGTTGGTACATGCAGACAGAGAGAGAGAGAGAGAGAGAGAGAGAGAGAGAGAGAGAGAGAGAGAGAGAGAGAGAGAGAGAGAGAGAGAGAGAGAGAGAGAGAGAGAGAATGTGAGACCAGCTTGTTGGTTGCTCTCCTGAAGCCTGGAACACAAAGCTGACATCTCCACTCTAGAAGAGTGCAGACAGAAGTTACCTCATCTCCAGTCTAGACGTTTTGGTGATAAAAAAATACATTTTAATATTTTAGCACATTATTTTGTCAAATTATTTGATCAAATTTTAAAATGTGGTGTAAGATGTCAAATATATGACATCATCAAATCTATAACTCATGGGGTGAGGCAGGGCTGCAACTTGGGTCCAATTCTGTTCAGCACTTATGGAAATGTGTTATTGGTGTTTGAATCCAACAGTGTTCAACAGTTGTCACTCTAGGAAACACCACCCAGAGCACTCACTACATTATGACCACCTCAGGCTGAAAACCAGCACCTTGGGACCCTTCTGCAGAAATACAATGAAACCTACTGACCCTAAACCCAGTCTGGTGTGTCAGCTGCTACTGAGACTGAATTACTGACCCTAAACCCAGTCCCTTCTGTCAGCTGAATCTTCAAATCAACATTAACTTCAAATCATTATTGTTATTTCTACAAAACATAATAATCTCTAAATGATACATTATTTGGTAGAATTGTACGTGGTACAGTTATGCTGGTGAACTGAATTAAGACAGACAGAAAGAGAAGCAGAGAGAGAAAGAGAGAGAGAGAGAGGGAAGGGGGAGGGGGGCAACGCTAGTTCTCAGGGTATGATGGTCATCGTGCTAATCGCTGTCTTCATAATTGAAATACATGTTCTTTATGTCTAATTCTTTAATTAAATATTAATCATGTACATTGTAATTAAATAAAAAAGATAAAGAGAGAGAGTATTAGTGACAGCAAAGGATTATGGGACATTCTGTGTATGCAACAAGCTGTGAAATAACCTCTGATATCAAATAATGAGAGAGAGAGAGAGAGAGAGAGAGAGAGAGAGAGAGAGAGAGAGAAAGGGAGGGAGAGGCACTCATCATCGTGTTTAATGCATAAACAGGCGGATTTTGTACACGTTTGAGGGGCCCATTATGGGTATTTGGTACTAATCAAAAAGGGAATTAGTGTCGAATCAAAATATGACCAAATGTACCGCCCTGAGACACAGGCAAAGCCCATTAATAACATGCTTTATTTGACATTTTTATCTGCAATCCACTGAACTAACTCGAACTGTACTTAAGCAAACGTGCATGTGTTCTACATCTATATTTTGGGCAGTTTTTAATAATAAGGGGTTTTTAGTAACAAATCTACAGTGAAATGAAAACAAACAGAACCTCTCTGAGGTGTAGCTCCTTGTCTAATGTTCAGTGTGTGTGTTCCCGTTCCTGACATGCTGTAGATACACAGCAGACCTGTGTCATGTGTGTTCAGCTGTTTTCTGACATCATGTGTAATCTGGTCAATATGCGCTGGTCCAGATCTCCTGCCTCAGTGCCACATGTCTGATAATCCCTCACAGCTCTGGCCTCATGCACACACTCACTGGCCACTTTATTAGGTACACCTTGCTAGTACCGGGTTGGACCCCCTTTTGCCTTGAGAACTGCCTTAATCCTTCGTGGCATAGATTCAACAAGGTACTGGAAACATTCCTCAGAGAGTCTGTTCCATATTGACATTATAACATAATACAGTTGCTGCAAATATATCGGCTGCACATCCATGATGTGAATCTCCCGTTTCACCACATCCCAAAGGTGCTCTATTGGATTGAGATCTGGTGACTGTGCTCAGTTGGTAATAATGGGCCCAAAGTGTGCCAGGAAATTATCCCCCACATCATTGCACCACTACCACCACCACCAGCCTGAACCGTTGATACAAGGCAGGATGGATCCATGCTTTCATCTTGTTGACACCATATTCTGACCCTACCATCTGAATGTTGCAGCAGAAATAGAGACTCATCAGACCAGGCAACGTTTTTCCAATCTTCTGTTGTCCAGTTTTGGTGAGCGTGTGTGAATTGTAGCTTCAGTTTCCTGTTTGTAGCTGTCAGGAGTGTCACCTGGTGTGGTCTTCTGCTGCTGTAGCCCATCCACCTCAAGGTTTGACGTGTTGTGCGTTCAGAGATGCTCTTGGTTCTAATAACTGGTTATTTGATTTACTGTTGGCATTCTATCAGTCTGGCCATTCTCCTCTGACCTCTGGCATCAACAAGGCATTTGCGCCCACAGAACTGCTGCTCACTGGATGTTTTCTCTTTTTCGGACCATTCTCTGTAAACCCTAGAGATGGTTGTGCATGAAAATCCCAGTAGATCAGCAGTTTCTGAAATACTCAGACCAGCTTGTCTGGAACCAACAACCATGCCATGTTCAAAGTCACTTAAATCACCTTTCTACCCCATTCTGATGCTTGGTTTGAACTGCAGCAGATAATTTTGGCTATGTCTACATGTCTATGTACATGGCTATGTCTGCACTGAGTTGCTGCCATGTGTACACTCACATGCACTTACACACTCACACACATGTCTATTCCTCTGTTACTAATGAGGTTCAGTTATTATTGCTGTAACTTAATTACATAGTTCTTAAAAAAACATTTGTTATACTGAGCACACACAGTTGCACACACACTCGTGCACACACACACAGAGAAACACACACAGATGCAGATATACATACACACATGCATGCATGCAAAATTACCTATTACCTTAAAAGAATAATGAACAATGCATTCAAAGAATACTGGAAACAAAGATATACGAAATATATCAAATTACATCAGTAGTTGACAAAACGACCAGACAAATGTCCAGATAAACAACCACACAAACAACCAGGCAAATGACCAGACAAACGTCTAGGCAAACGACCAGGCAAACGTCCAGATAAACGTCCAGATATATGACCAGACAAACAACCAGACAAACAACCAGACAAACGTCCAGATAAACAGCCAGGCAAACATTCAGATAAACGTCCAGGCTAACAACCAGGAAAACGTCCAGGCAAACGTCCAGATAAACATCCAGGCAAACGACCAGGGAAACATCCAGACAAATGTCCAGACAAACATCCAGACAAACATCCAGACAAACAACCAGGCAAACGTCCAGACAAATGTCCAGACAAACGTCCAGACAAACGACCAGGCAAACATCCAGACAAACAAATGGGCAAACATACAGACAAAAGTCCAGGCAAATGACCAGGCAAATGACCAGACAAACGTCCAGGCAATCGACCAGGCAAACATCCAGACAAACATCCAGACAAACGTCCAGGCAAACATCTAAACAAACAACCATGCAAACGTCCAGGCAAACAACCAGAAAAATGTCCAGATAAATGACCAGGCAAACAACCAGAGAAATAACCAGACAAACATCCAGACAAACGACCAGACAAACGACCAGGCAAACGTCCAGACAAACAACCGGGCAAACATCCAGACAAAAGTCCAGGCAAATGACCAGGCAAACGTCCAGATAAACGTCCAGATATACGACCAGACAAACCTCCAGACAAACGACCAGGCAAATGTCCAGATAAACGTCCAGGCAAATGACCAGACAAACGACCAGGCAAACGACTAGACAAATGTCCAGACAAACGACCAGGCAAACGTCCAGACAAACGAACGGGCAAACATCCAGACAAACCTCCAGACAAACGACCAGGCAAACATCCAGATAAAAGTCCAGGCAAATGACCAGGCAAAAAGACCAGACAAATGTCCAGACAAACGTCCAGACAAATGACCAGACAAACGACCAGGCAAACGTCCAGACAAACAACCGGGCAAACATCCAGACAAAAGTCCAGGCAAACGTCCAGATAAACGTCCAGATATACGACCAGACAAACCTCCAGACAAACGACCAGGCAAATGTCCAGATAAACGTCCAGGCAAATGACCAGGGAAACATCCAGACAAATGTCCAGACAAATGTCCAGGCAAAAAGACCAGACAAACGTCCAGGCAAACGACCAGACAAACATCCAGACAAACGTCCAGGCAACCATCTAAACAAACGACCATGGAAACGTCCAGATAAATGACCAGATAAACAACCAGACAAACAACCAGACAAACATCCAGGCAAACGACCAGACAAATGTCCAGACAAATGTCCAGACAAACATCCAGACAAACGTCCAGGCAAATGACCAGGGAAACATCCAGACAAATGTCCAGACAAATGTCCACACAAACGACCAAGCAAACGTCCAGACAAACGAACGGGCAAACATCCAGACAAACCTCCAGACAAACGACCAGGCAAACATCCAGATAAAAGTCCAGGCAAATGACCATGCAAAAAGACCAAACAAACGTCCAGGCAAACGACCACACAAACATCCAGACAAACGTCCAGATAAACAGCCAGGCAAACGTTCAGATAAACGTCCAGGCTAACAACCAGGAAAACGTCCAGGCAAACGTCCAGATAAACGTCCAGGCAAACGACCAGGGAAACATCCAGACAAATGTCCAGACAAACATCCAGACAAACATCCAGACAAACAACCAGGCAAACGTCCAGACAAATGTCCAGACAAACGTCCAGACAAACGACCAGGCAAACATCCAGACAAACAAATGGGCAAACATCCAGACAAAAGTCCAGGCAAATGACCAGACAAACGTCCAGGCAATCGACCAGGCAAACATCCAGACAAACATCCAGACAAACGTCCAGGCAAACATCTAAACAAACAACCATGCAAACGTCCAGGCAAACAACCAGAAAAATGTCCAGATAAATGACCAGGCAAACAACCAGAGAAACAACCAGACAAACATCCAGACAAACGACCAGACAAACGACCAGGCAAACGTCAAGACAAACAACCGGGCAAACATCCAGACAAAAGTCCAGGCAAATGACCAGGCAAACGTCCAGATAAACGTCCAGATATACGACCAGACAAACCTCCAGACAAACGACCAGGCAAATGTCCAGATAAACGTCCAGGCAAATGACCAGACAAACGACCAGGCAAACGACTAGACAAATGTCCAGACAAACGACCAGGCAAACGTCCAGACAAACGAACGGGCAAACATCCAGACAAACCTCCAGACAAACGACCAGGCAAACATCCAGATAAAAGTCCAGGCAAATGACCAGGCAAAAAGACCAGACAAATGTCCAGACAAACGTCCAGACAAATGACCAGACAAACGACCAGGCAAACATCCAGACAAACAACCGGGCAAACATCCAGACAAAAGTCCAGGCAAACGTCCAGATAAACGTCCAGATATACGACCAGACAAACCTCCAGACAAACGACCAGGCAAATGTCCAGATAAACGTCCAGGCAAATGACCAGGGAAACATCCAGACAAATGTCCAGACAAATGTCCAGGCAAAAAGACCAGACAAACGTCCAGGCAAACGACCAGACAAACATCCAGACAAACGTCCAGGCAACCATCTAAACAAACGACCATGGAAACGTCCAGATAAATGACCAGATAAACAACCAGACAAACAACCAGACAAACATCCAGGCAAACGACCAGACAAATGTCCAGACAAATGTCCAGACAAACATCCAGACAAACGTCCAGGCAAATGACCAGGGAAACATCCAGACAAATGTCCAGACAAATGTCCACACAAACGACCAAGCAAACGTCCAGACAAACGAACGGGCAAACATCCAGACAAACCTCCAGACAAACGACCAGGCAAACATCCAGATAAAAGTCCAGGCAAATGACCATGCAAAAAGACCAAACAAACGTCCAGGCAAACGACCACACAAACATCCAGACAAACGTCCAGGCAACCATCTAAACAAACGACCATGCAAACGTCCAGGCAAACAACCAGTAAAACGTCCAGATAAATGACCAGATAAACAACCAGACAAACAACCAGACAAACATCCAGGCAAACGACCAGACAAATGTCCAGACAAATGTCCAGACAAACGTCCAGACAAACATCCAGACAAATGACCAGGCAAACATCCAGACAAACGACCGGGCAAACATCCAGACAAAAGTCCAGGCAAATGTCCAGGCAAACGTCTAGACAAACAACCAAGCAAACGACTAGACAAGCGTCCAAACAAACATTCAGATAAACCTCCAGGCAAATGTCCAGATATACAACCAGACAAACAACCAGGCAAATGACCAGGCAAATGACCAGACAAAAGTCCAGACAAACGACCAGATATATGGGCAGCAGAGCTGTGACCAGGCCCACAGGTGACATGGAACATGTCTGTGGAACATGTCTGTGGATGTGGAACACTTCTGTGGAACACATCTGTGGATGTGGAACACGTCTGTGGAAAACGTCTGTGGAACACATCTGTGGAACACGTCTATGGAACACGTCTGTGGATGTGAAACACGTCTGTGGATGTGGAACACGTCTGTGGAACACGTCTGTGGATGTGAAACACGTCTGTGGAACACATCTGTGGATGTGAAACACCTCTGTGGAACACGTGTGTGGATGTGGAACAAGTCTGTGAAACACGTCTTTGGAACATGTTTGTGGAACATGTGTGTGGATGTGGAACATTTGTGGATGTGGAACATGTCTGTAGAACACATCTGTCGAACTGGAACACATCTGTGGAACTGGAACACATCTGTGGAACACGTCTGTGGATGTGGAACACGTCTGTGGAACTGGAACATGTCTGTGGCTGTAAGGCAGCACATGTAAATACACACAGCTTGTGTCTGGCTTTGATCAACTCTGCCACTAATGCTCTGATGGTGTCTGGGTAATCACACACCACACTTCTGTGGATGTGCACCCTGAAGATGACCTATGAGTAAGCTCCGCCCACGAGGGAGAGGGTGACATGGGGGTTGGTGGGGCAGAGGAGCAGAACAGGTGGGACGTGGACTTGGGTGGAAAGTGTGTCAGCTCCATCACCTCTATCTCAGCTCCTCCATCTCAGCTCCTGCATCTCAGCTCCATCACCTCCATCTCAGCTCCATCACCTCCATCTCAGCTCCATAACCTCTGTCTCAGCTCCATAACCTCTATCTCAGCTCATCTATCTTAGCTTCTCCATCTCAGCTCCATCACCTCCATCTCAGCTCCATAACCTCAATCTCAGCTCCTCTATTTCAGCTCCTCCATCTCAGCTTCATAACCTCTATCTCAGCTCATCTATCTTAGCTTCTCTACCTCAGCTTCATCACCTCCATCTCAGCTCCTCTATGTCAGCTCCTCAATCTCAGCTCCATCACCTCCATCTCTGCTCCTCCATCTCAGCTCCATCACCTCCATCTCAGCTCCATCACCTGTATCTCAGCTCCTCCATCTCAGCTCCATCACCTCCATCTCTGCTCCTCCTTCTCAGCTTCTCTATCTTAGCTTCTCCATCTCAGCTTCATCATGCCCATCTCAACTTCTCCATCTCAGCTCCATCATGTCCATCTCAGCTCCATCACCACCATCTCAGCTCCAGTGTCTCCATCTCTGTCCCAGATTCCTCGTTAATGTCAGTTTGCCAGAGAGGAAGCAGCACTGAGCTCTGAGCCAGATGAAATTAAGGCCCAATTATTGATAAATGAAGAGTGCTTTCTGCTGGAGCTTCGCCCACACACACACACACACACACACACACACACACACCACACACACACACACACACACACACACACACACGCACACTCACGCGCACACGCACACTCACGCGCACACACACACACACACACACACACACACACACACACTCAGCATCTGTTACCAAGCACACACACACACACACACACACACACACACACACACACACACACACACACACACACACACACACACACACACACACTCTGTCAGCTTTATCACTGCATATCACTGTGTATTCATCATGCATCTGTAGGGGACTGGCCAGCATTTTGTGTGTGTCTGTATTTTGCATGTGGGCATGTGTCACAGAGCTTGTGTGTGTTCCTGTGTGTGTGTTTTCTGTTTGCACGGACATGAGTGATTGGTGAAACTGCGTGTTCTCTTTAACACACATTTGCATCACAGCTGATGGCGGAACCAGACACACTACTGAACCAGACACACTACTGCACCAGACACACTACTGCACCAGACACACTACTGAACCAGACAAACTACTGCACCAGGCACACTACTGAACCAGACACACTACTGCACCAGGCACACTACTGAATAAGGCACACTGCTGAACCAGACACACTACTGCACCAGACACACTACTGAACCAGACACACTACTGCACCAGACACACTACTGCACCAGATACACTACTGAACCAGACACACTACTGCACCAGACACACTACTGCACCAGGCACACTACTGAATAAGGCACACTGCTGAACCAGACACACTACTGAATATGGCACACTGCTGAACCAGACACACAAATGAATCAGACACACTACTGAACAAGGCACACTACTGAACCAGACACACTACTGAACCAGACACACTACTGAACAAGGCACACTACTGAACCAGACACACTACTGAACCAGACACACTACTGAATAAGGCACACTGCTGAACCAGACACACAAATGAATCAGACACACTACTGAACAAGGCACACTACTGAACCAGACACACTACTGAACAAGGCACACTACTGAAACAGGCACGCTACTGAACAAGGCACACTACTGAACCAGACACACTACTGAACAAGGCTCACTACTGAACCAGACACACTACTGAACAAGGCTCACTACTGAACTAATAAGCTCAGCTCACTGCTGCCTACTTCAGCACATCCACAGCTCCACATCTCCACATCTCCACGTCTGCGTGTCTGTATGTCTACACGTCTGAGTAACAACACTTCTGCATCACCACGTCCTCCTTCTTCAAGACCTTCTAGATCAGCGCTGGTCACCACGTCCGCCATGTTCTGTTCCTACAACTGCTCGTACATTGTTAACATGGTGAATCCCATCAACCAATCAAGTTATTCCTCCTCTCATCTGCCTGTCATGTAAAATGTACTTCATATCCATACTGCAAATACCCACAAGTCAGTGCAGTACACCCCCCCCCCCCCATCTTTTTTTATAAAGCAGAACGCTGAGAGCGGTGCACCTGTCAGGTTGCCGTGGTGACACGGTCACACCCTGATAGCCGTGTTAATTGAGTGTCAGGGGAGATGTGTTAGCGGGGTAGGTGAACCCCCCCCCCCCCCCCCCCCCCCCCCCCCCCCCCCCCAAGGCAGAGAAGCTACGCCCCTGTCACCTGGCGAACTGTACATCCATATAAATAGTCAATCAATCAATCAATCAAATTTTATTTATACAGCGCTTTTTACAACAGTTGTTCACAAAGCAGCTTACAAGTGCAGAGTCCTAGCCCCCAGTGAGCAAGCCAAGGGTGACAGTGGCAAGGAAAAACTCCCTAAGCGCATGAAGAAGAAACCTTGAGAGGAACCAAGACTCGGGGGGGGGGGTGTACCCATCCTCCTCTGGTCGACACCGGTCACCATGACAACAACAACAACAACAATTTAGACAGAAAAAAATAAAGAAAAGGAAAATATACAGCCTCCTATCTAGTCCATGCATGTTACAGGACTACACACACAGTTACAGGACTATAGACACAGTTACAGGACAACACACACACTGTTAAATGACTACACACACACTGTTACAGGACTACACACACAGTTACAGGACCACACACACACAGTTACAGGACTATACACACAATTACAGGACCACACAAACAGTGTTAAATGACTACACACACAGTTACAGGACTACACACACAGTTACAGGACAACACAGATATAGGACTACACACAGTTACAGGACTACACACACAGTTACAGGACAACACACACAGTTATAGGACTACACACAGTTACAAGACTACACACCACAGTTACAGGACAACACATACTGTTACAGGACTACACATAGTTACAGGAACACACACACACACACAGTTACAGGACAAGACACACACTGTTTACAGGACTACACACAGTTACAGGACTACACACACAGTTACAAGACAACACACACACAGTTATAGGACTACACACAGTTACAGGACTACACACACTGTTACAGGACTACACATACTGTTACAGGACTACACATAGTTACAGGACCACACATGGACGTAGTTTTGATTTCATAAGTGGGGGGGACACAACCTGGGGTGGCGAACTGTTTGAGCGGGGGGGGGGGGGGGGGGGGGGGGGGGGGGGTTGAATGAAAATTGTTGAGCGCTGTGAACAAAAATTGTTGAGCGGGGGGGGGGGGGGGGAGCTCGGAGCTGCATGATCCTAGTGCTAGATTTGTCGCTATTTGGATATTGTTTTTTTAACCGTTAAAAAGTGGGGGGGGACATGACTTCGTTGCTACTTAAATATTTGGTTTAAACTGTAAAAAACTGGGGGGGACCAAAACCGGGCTTTTGAAAAAGTGGGGGGGACATGTCCCCCCCCGTCCCCCCCCAAAAACTACGTCCGTGGGACCACACATACACACACACACAGTTACAGGACAAGACACACACTGTTACAGGACTACACACAGTTACAGGACTACACACACAGTTACAGGACAACACACGCACAGTAACAGGACCACACACACACAGTTACAGGACCACACACACAGTTACAGGAGCACACACTCAGTTACAGGACTACATACACAGTTACAGGAGCACACACAGTTACAGGAGCACACACACAGTTACAGGAGCACACACTCAGTTACAGGACTGCATACACAGTTACAGGACCACACACACAGTTACAGGACCACACACTCAGTTACAGGACTACATACACAGTTACAGGAGCACACACACAGTTACAGGACTACACACAGTTACAGGACTACACACAAAGTTACAGGGCAACACACACAGTTACAGGACTACACACAGTTACAGGACTACATACACAGTTACAGGAGCACACACTGTTACAGGACTACACACAGTTACAGGACTACACACAAAGTTACAGGGCAACACACACAGTTACAGGACTACACACAGTTACAGGACTACATACACAGTTACAGGAGCACACACTGTTACAGGACTACACACAGTTACAGGACTACACACACAGTTACAGGAAAACACACTCACAGTTACAGGACAACACACACAGTTACAGGACCACGCACACAGTTACAGGACTACACACTCAGTTACAGGACTACATACACAGTTACAGGACCACACACATAGTTACAGGATCACACACACAGTTACAAGAGCACACACTCAGTTACAGGACTACATACACAGTTACAGGCGCACACACACAGTTACAAGAGCACACACTCAGTTACAGGACTACATACACAGTTACAGGACCACACACAGTTACAGGACTACACTCAGTTACAGGAGCGCACACACACTGTTACAGGACCACACACACACTGTTATAAGACTACACACTCAGTTACAAGACTACATACACAGTTACAGGACCACACACACACTGTTATAAGACTACACACTCAGTTACAGGACTACATACACAGTTACAGGACCACACACACAGTTACAGGACCACACACAGTTACAGGAGCACACACTCAGTTACAAGGCAAGGCAAGTTTATTTATATAGCACCTTTCATACACAACGATCATTCAAAGTGCTTTTGAATGACCGTTACAGGACTACACACACAGTTACAGGACCACACACAATTACAGGACCACACACGCAGTTACAGGACTGCATACACAGTTACAGGAGCACACACACAGTTACAAGAGCACACACACAGTTACAGTACCACACACACACAGTTACAGGACTACATACACAGTTACAGCATCACACACAGTTACAGGAGCACACACACAGTTACAGGACTACATACACAGTTACAGCATCACACACAGTTACAGGACTACTCAGTTACAGAACTACACACACACACAATTACAGGACCACACACACACACTGTTACAGGACTACACACTCAGTTACAGGACTACACACACAGTTACAGGACCACACACAGCGACACAGCATGTAAACTGTAGGTAAATAGCATCTTAAGTGAATGCAAACATTGTATGTAAAATTGTATGTAACATGTAAACTATGTAAAGTGAGGAAAATACGTATTTGAACATCCTGCGACTTTGCAAGTTCTCCCACTTATAAATCATGGAGGGTCTGAAATGTTCATGTCAGGTGCACGTCCACTGTGAGACACATAATATAAAAAAATACAGAAATCACAATGTATGATTTTTAAATAATTTATTTGTGTGTTACTGCTGCTAATAAGTATTTGAACACCTGCCAATCAGCAACATTTCCCTCAAAGACCTGTTAGTCCACCTCTAAAACGTCGACCTCCACTCCACTTATTATTCTAAATTAGAAGCACCTGTTTGAGGTCGTTACCTGCATAAAGACACCTGTCCACCCCACACAATCAGTAAGAGTCCAACTACTAACATGACTAAGACCACAGAGCTGAATAAAGACACCAGAGACAACATTGTAGACCTCCACAAGGCTGGGTAGGTCTACAGGGCAATTGCCAAGCATCTTGGTGAAAAAAGATCAACTGATGGAGCAGTTATTATAAAATGGAAGAATCTAAACATGACTGTCAGTCTCCCTTTTTTACAAAAAGTTCTGTGGTCAGATGAGACCAAAATGGTCTTAATTCCACTTGCCATGTTTGGAGGTCAAAGAATGATGAGTACATCCCAAAAACACCATCACAACTGTGAATCATGGGGGGGAAGCATCACGCTTTGGGGGTGTTTTTCTGCACATCAGCTGAATCGCATGAACCTTCAACTGCTCCTCACAGTTGCCTGACGAGGCGCTTAAATGATAAAGATATCTCTCACCAGGGTGTGTGGTGTGAGATGGTGTGTGGTGGGTGTGTGGTCTGAGAGGGTGTGTGATGATAGAGGGTGTGTGGTGATAGAGAGTGTGTGGTCTGAGAGGGTGTGTGATGGTAGAGGGTGTGTGGTGATAGAGAGTGTGTGGTCTGAGAGGGTGTGCGATGATAGAGGGTGTGTGGTCTGAGAGGGTGTGTGATGATAGAGGGTGTGTGGTGTGAGAGGGTGTGTGGTGATAGAGGGTGTGCGGTGATAGAGGGTGTGTGGTGATAGAGGGTGTGCCGTGATAGAGGGTGTGTGGTGTGAGAGGGTGTGTGGTGATAGAGGGTGTGTGGTGTGAGAGGGTGTGTGGTGATAGAGGGTGTGTGGTGTGAGAGGGTGTGTGGTGATAGAGGGTGTGCGGTGTGAGAGGGTGTGCGGTGAGAGAGGGTGTGCGGTGATAGAGGGTGTGTGGTGATAGAGGGTGTGAGGTGATAGAGGGTGTGTAGTGTGAGAGGGTGTGTGGTGTGAGAGGGTGTGCGGTGATAGAGGGTGTGCAATGATAGAGGGTGTGCGGTGGGAGAGGGCGTGTGGTGAGAAAGGACGTGTGGTGGGTGTGTGGTGTGAGAGGGTGTGTGGTGTGAGAGGGTATGTGATGTGAGAGGGCGTGTGGTGGGTGTGTGTGTGTACACTTTTATCTCCTTTAAACACTGAACCTGTAACAGTGGAAGGTAAATGGAGAATGCAATATGTGTGTGTGTGTGTGTGTGTGGGCTGGTGAGGAAGAGGAGTTTACTATGTTTCTGTAAACAGCCCCACACTGATAGCAACTCAGATGAAGTACGTACAGTGTTTTCTAGGTGCATTAATAACCATTTGGGGCTGTATGAAGGTACAAGGGCTGTTTGCCTGAAAATAGTTTAGTAATTACATCTGGAAGGGGAACGTGTTATCTGGGCACAAACCCAGTGTTGCGCTCTGTAATATAGGTCTTCCTGAAGCAGGCGTCGCCAGAATACTAGCAGACACGCTGATAAACTACCTCATGTAATTGCATCCATTTGCATTTTTAAGAAACTCTGTGAAAATGAATTGGAACGTAACTCTGTGTTCGCTCCAAGCTGTGAGGTACGAACGGAGCTCCCTGATTGGATTGGAACGGAGCTCCCTGATTGGACTGGAAGAGTTCCAGAACCGAGATGGCACAAAGGTCTTCTAGAAGAGCTTGAGAGCCTGAATTGAGAACAGGGTGATGAAATACAGAATGGCAAACAGAAAAAACTTAATAACCTGCCCCTCACCCTCAACCCTCACCCCCCGCCCCACGCCTCACCCCGACCCCTCACCCCCCACCCCTCAACCCCCGCCCCACGTCTCACCCCGACCCCTCACCCCCCACCCCTCTAAATAGTGATGATTTCTTCTCCTTGTGCGAGGCCTCTGCCACTTGTGACACAATAAGGGGCGTGGCTCCCATTTGACACGCCTCCTCTGCAATAGCAGGCCTCCCCTTCCTCTCTAACCAGCACCACATAACAAAGCCCTTGTTAATTAATCTGCAGACTTACTCCACTCTGTGCACCTGTCATAAATCAGAGATTACTGCCTCCCCTCCCCCGTACTCACACTTGCTGAGGATGGTGAAATAGCAGTACAGGTGTGTGTGTGTGTGTGTGTGTGTGTGTGTGTGTGTGTGTGTGTGTGTGTGTCAGTGAAAATGATGCATCGAGAAACATGCTAGTCTCTGATCTGGCTATGTAATAACCATCCATCAACACACACACACACACACACGCACACACACACACACACACACACACACACACACACACACACACACACACACACACACACACACACACACACACGCACACACACACACACACACACACACACACACTCACACTCATAAACACACAAACATACATACACACACATACACAGGCAAAGAGAAGTAACTGTGTTGAGGCAGTCAGCCCCAGAATGGTAATAAAATGCCAGTATCAAACACCCTCCTCTCACCCCCTTCTCTTCCTCCCCAGCCTCCTCTTACCCCATCTCACCCCCTTTGCCCACTCCTCCTCCTCTCACCCCCCATCAGCCCCTCTCACCCCCCCTGCACCTTCCACTGGTGTGAGTGTTTATATCTCCAGTGGAGGTTCAGAAGACTTCTGTAAATCTTCTGCGATGAAGTCCATAGTGACGGTAACCCACGGTAACCCAGTCGTCCTCGACCAGCACAAAGACTTGACGTCCCAGTGAGATCCAGCTGACACTTCCACCACTCATTTTAATAATATGTCTCTATTTCTAATAGACAGCTCTTCACACACACACACATACACACACACACACACACACCCACACACACACACACACTCAGACACGCACGCACACAAGCACGCACACACACACACACACACACACACACACACACACACACACACACACACAGTCGGTGGTGTGCGTGGGCGAGTTAGGAGAAGAGGTACTTGGCTTGTAAGCTTCTGCTGAGAGTAGAGCCTGCTATTCTGACCACAGCGTGTGTGTGTGTGTGTGTGTGTGTGTGTGTGTGTGTGTGTGTGTGTGTGGTAAACACACTGGCCCTGGTAAACACACTCACCCTGATAAACACACTCACCCTGGTAAACACACTCACCCTGGTAAACACACTGGCCCTGGTAAACACACTCACCCTGGTAAACACACTCACCCTGGTAAACACACTGGCCCTGGTAAACACACTCATCCTGGTAAACACACTGGCCCTGGTAAACACACTCATCCTCGTAAACACACTAACGCAGCTAAACCCACTCAGCTAAACCCACTCACCCTAGTAAACACACTCACCCTGCTAAACACTCACCCTGGTAAATGCACACACCCTGGTAAACACATTCACTCTGCTAAACAAACTGACCTTGGTAAACAAACTCACTCTGGTAAATGCAGTCACCCTGCTAAATGCATTCACCCTGGTAAACACATTTGCACTGCTAAATGTACTCACCCAGACCATCAAAACCAGAAATACCCAGAAACCCAGAGCCTCAGTAGCACAAATACTCACAGACCCTCAGAATTCTAAATACCCAGAAACCCAGAGCCTCAGAATCCTAAATACCCAGAAACCCAGACCTTCAGAATTCTAAATACCCAGAAACCCAGACCCTCAGAATTCTAAATACCCAGAAACCCAGACCCTCAGAATTCCAAATACCCATAAACCCAGACCCTCATAATTTTAAATACCCATAAACCCAGACCCACAGAATTCCAAATACCCAGAAACACAGACCCTCAAAATTCTAAATACCCAGAAACCCAGACCCTCAGAATTCTAAATACCCAGAAACACAGACCCTCAGAATTCTAAATACCCAGAAACCCAGACCCTCAGAATTCCAAATACCCAGAAACACAGACCCTCAGAATTCTAAATACCCAGAAACAAAGACCCTCAAATTCCTAAATACCCAAAAACCCAGACCCTCAGAATTCTAAATACCCAGAAACACAGACCCTCAGAATTCTAAATACCCAGAAACCCAGACCCTCAGAATTCCAAATACCCATAAACCCAGACCCTCATAATTTTAAATACCCATAAACCCAGACCCACAGAATTCTAAATACCCAGAAACACAAACCCTCAAAATTCTAAATACCCAGAAACCCAGACCCTCAGAATTCCGAATACCCAGAAACCCAGACCCTCAGAATTCTAAATACCCAGAAACCCAATTAATCAATCAAAGTTTATTTGTATAGCGCTTTTCACAACACATAAGCGCTTTACAGGATTTAAAAGGTTAACAATACTATGGGTCCAGAACCCTAATGAGCAAGCCAAAGGCGACAGTGGTGAGGAAAAACTCCCTATGATGGTGGGGAATAGGAAGAAACCTCGGGAGAACCAAGACTCAAAAGGGAACCCATCCTCCATTGGGTGGCCCGTTAACACACAAATTACACAAAATACAGACAAATACACAAATCACACAATCAGACTAAGTAAAGGTAAAAATGAAAGTTCTGGGTTATGATATTGTCACTGTAAATGTCTGTTGATGAACGCCAGGCTTTCATTCCGTGTCGGAGCAGCGATGCTGGTATTGTAGGCTCCGACTGCAATGTTAATCTCCAGGTGAACCTCGGAGAAAAGATACGAGATGTAGTAAATATGTAACAGATTAATCAAAGGCCAAACTAAACAGATGAGTCTTTAATCGAGTTTTAAACATTGAGACTGTGTCTGAGTGCCGAATAGAGGCAGGAAGATTATTCCACAATTGTGGAGCTTTAGAAGAAAAGGCTCTTCCACCTGCTGTGATCATTTTGATCCTAGGAACAGTTAATAACCCTGTGTCCTGCGAGCGAAGTGAACGTGCTGGGTTATATTGTTCAATATGTTCACTAAGATAGTCTGGAGCTAAGCCATGCAGCGTTATATATGTTAATAAAAGTATTTTATAGTCAATACGGAATCTAATTGGCAGCCAGTGTAATGACGATAGTACGGGACTAATGTGATCAAACTTTTTAGTTTTTGTTAAAACTCGTGCTGCTGCGTTCTGAACCAGCTGGAGTTTGTTTATCGATTTACCAGAACATCCAGCTAGGAGACTGTTGCAATAATCTAAACGAGAGGATATGAATGCATGGATTAGTTTTTCTGCATCACTAATATTTAATATGTTTCTAATTTTGGCAATGTTGCGCAAGTGAAAGAACGCTACCCTAGATATATTATTAATATGTGTATCGAACGAGAGATCTGGGTCTATTGTGACGCCCAAGTTCTTTACCTCTGCGCTGGGGGTTATAGTAAAAGAATGTAGATTCAATGCTACATTATGTATCTTGTCTCTCGCAGCCCTAGACCCAACTATTATTAATTCTGTTTTATCGGGATTTAGTGCTAGAAAGTTACGCCATCCAATGTTTTATCTCTTCTACACATTTCTCAATCTTACTGTTTGCGCCTAAATCATCGGGTTTTGCCGATAAATATAGCTGAGTGTTGTCTGCGTAGGATTGGAAACTGATGTCATGCTTATGCATAATCTCGCCTAAGGGTAACATGTACAGTGTGAATAGAAGTGGTCCTAAGACTGTCCCCTGTGGGACACCATATTTAACCTGCACAGATTTAGAGGTTTTATTATTAACACTTACACATTGGAAGTCTGTAAACCCAGACCCTCAGAATTCTAAATACCCAGAAACACAGACCCTCAGAATTCTAAATACCCAGAAACACAGACCCTTAGAATTCTAAATACCCAGAAACCCAGACCCTCAGAATTCCAAATACCCAGA
>NW_027506872.1:792500-815000 GCF_052324685.1 Brachyhypopomus gauderio
CTCACTCATTTCTCTGTCCTGCTCTTGTCTCTGTCTCGATATTGTGTTTCTGTCTTGTTCTCATCTGTCTCACTGTCATCTCTCTTTCCTGCTGTCATCTCTGTCTCGCACTCATATTTCAATCTCATTCTTATCTCTCTGTCTCGCTCTTGTCTTTCTGTCTTGCTCTCATGTTTCTGGCTCAGTCTCTTCTTTCTGACTCTTTGTCATCTCCCTGTCTTGCTCTCGTTTCACTGTTGGAACAAACGCAGCTGAACGAGTGGCTCTGGGCTGGGCCCACGCGGTAACGAACAGTCCACCGGACCAAAGGGGGAGCTGCAGTCCAGGACTGGCCCAGTGGAGGAGAAGAAAGAGAATGAAGGGGTGAAGAAGAGGAGGAGAGAGCGAGGTAGTGAGGAAGTGGGGGGTAGAAAGAGAGAGCAAAAGAGAGAGAAAGGGAGAGAGAGGGAGAGAGAGGGAAGGAGAGAGAGACAAGGAGAGAGGGATTTGGGGGGTGATAAACAAGTAAACACATGCAGAAGCTCACCTCGTGTTGCCTAGGAGACGGGATGGATAATAGCAGCCCATAATGACACTGTCAGCCATGTTTGGTGAGAGAGTGAGAGAAAGAGAGAGAGACAGAGACAGAAAAAGAGAGAGACAGGGAGGGATAAAACAGCTGATACAGAACTGTTATATAACAGGGCAAACAGGAAATACTTTGGGTTCTCAGCATACCTGAAATGCCGACATGTTCTAGTATAGTAGACATGTTCTAGTATAGTGGACATGTTCTAGTATAGTAGACATGTTCTAGTATAGTGGACATGTTCTAGTATAGTAGACATGTTCTAGTATAGTGGACATGTTCTAGTATAGTGGACATGTTCTAGTATAATAGACATGTTCTAGCATAGTAGACATGTTCTAGTATAATAGACATGTTCTAGTATAGTGGACATGTTCTAGTATAGTAGACATGTTCTAGTATAGTAGACATGTTCTAGCATAGAAGACATGTTCTAGTATAGTGGACATGTTCTAGTATAATAAACATGTTCTAGCATAGTAGACATGTTCTAGTATAATAGACATGTTCTAGTATAGTGGACATGTTCTAGTATAATAGACATGTTCTAGCATAGTAGACATGTTCTAGTATAATAGACATGTTCTAGTATAGTAGACATGTTCTAGCATAGTAGACACGTTCTAGTATAGTAGACATGTTCTAGCATAGTAGACATGCTCTAGCATAATAGACATGTTCTAGAATAATAGACATGTTCTAGTATAATAGGCATGTTCTAGTATAGTAGACATGTTCTAGCATAGTAGACATGTTCTAGTATAATAGACATGTTCTAGTATAGTAGACATGTTCTAGCAAAATAGACATGTTCTAGTATAGTGGACATGTTCTAGTATAATAGACATGTTCTAGTATAGTAGACATGTTCTAGTATAATAGACATGTTCTAGCATAGTAGACATGTTCTAGCATAATAGACATGTTCTAGTATAGTGGACATGTTCTAGTATAGTAGACATGTTCTAGTATAGTGGACATGTTCTAGTATAATAGGGATGTTCTAGTATAGTAGACATGTTGTAGCGTAGTAGACATGTTCTAGTATAGCAGTGTAGAAGTTACAAACATGTAACTACATCAGTGTTACTGTATGAGCACAATGCACAATATTAATCACTATTACTATATTAATAAGTATTTTTAGAATATTAATCAGTGTGTGTGTGTGTTAGTGTGTGTGTGAGTTTGTCTGTCTATGATTTTGTCACAGAGGTGTGTGTGCATGTGTATGCATGTGTGTATGTCTGTGTGCGCATGTGTGTGTGTGTGTGTTTGTCTGTTTGTGTGTGTGATTGCTGCAAGGTGAACCTTTATTATTCATACATAAAGTGAATAAAGTTTAATCACATATAGTATAGTAATTGCATTCAAAACCAAACAATATGTATCAAAAATAGCAAATTGTTCACTGAATCAGATGCTGTGGCTGAAAATATTGTGCATTATTATATTGTGCACAATATTGAACATTATTGTGTTTAGCGTTCCTTACGACCCCAAAACTGGTACTTATAGCACAACCAATGTTGTTGTTAACCTGCTTCACCTAACTTTATGCACATTTTCTGTTTTACACTTAGGTAGCATTTCTAAAACCCACGTTTTGCAAAGTACTGAACACAGTTCCCTACATTAGACTCAATATTCAACACTGAAAACCATGCAAGTGCCACACCCATCTACAATTACCCACAACCCAGCACTCCCAGACAAACCCAAGCACAGACAAACCCAAACACAGCACTCACAGACAAACCCAAACACAGACAAAGCCAAACCCAGACAAACCCAAACACAGACAAACCCAAACCCAACACTCACAGACAAACCCAAACCCAGTCAAACCCAAATACAGTCCTCACTGGTTAAACCACTTCTAGCTAATTTTACAAATCTTTAGAAATCAGGGCCAGGGCCCTTTAATAAGGCCACAAGTTGCATATGTACATACATATGTATACATACTTCTCAGTTTTCACTCTCACTATCTCACTCTCACTGTCTCACTCTCACTATCCACTCTCACTGTCTCACTCTGTGTCTTCACTCTCACTGTCTCATTCGGGGTCTTCACTCTTGCTGTCTCACTCGCTGTCTTCACTCTTGCTGTCTTCACCCTTGCTGTCTTAACTCTCACTGTATCACTCTCACTGTCTTCACTCTCAGTGTCTTCACTCTCACTTCACTCTCGCTGTCTTCACTCACTGTCTCACTCTCACTCTTCACTCTTGCTGTCTTCACTCTCGCTGTCTTCACTCTGTGTCTCACTTTCGCTGTCTTAACTCTCACTATCTTTACTCTCGCTGTCTTCACTGTCTCACTGTCTTCACTCTCACTTCACTTTTGCTGTCTTAACTCTCACTATCTTCATTCTCGCTGTCTTCACTCTCACTCTTCACTCTCACTGTCTTCACTCTCAGTGTCTTACTCTAACTGTCTCACTCTCACTGTCCACTCTCACTGTCTCACTCTCACTGTCTCACTCTTCACTCTCAGTGTCTTCACTCTCACTGTCTCACTCTCACCTTCACTCTTGCTGTCTTCACTCTCACTCTTCACTCTCGTTGTCTTCACTCTCGCTGTCTTCACTCTCAGTGTCTCACTATCACTGTCTTCACTCTCACTGTCTCACTCTCCTGTTTTACACTTGCTTGTTTGGATTTTGTTTGTTCATGTTTACATAATTAATTGTAACAGATGGACAGAGAAAGAGGGAGACAGAGAGAGAGATAGGGAGATACAGAGAAACAGAGAGAGGGGGAGTGAGAAAGAGAGAGACAGAGAGAGAGCCAGAGAGAGGGAGAGAGACGGGGAGAGAAAGAGGGAGAGGAAGAGAGAGACAGAAATATAGCTAATGTATGTGTGCACATTTGGTTCCCGTTCTTATTCCTTATCTTCTTCTTCTTCTTCTTCTTCTTCTTTTGGCAAATCCCGTTTAGGGGTCGCCACAGCGGATCAAACTCCTCCATCTGGCCCTGTCCTGAGTGTCCTCCACTGACACACCAGCCACTCTCATATCCTCTACCACTGCATCCATAAACCTCATCACAGGTCTACCTCTCCTCCTTTTGCCTGGAAGTTCCATCTTCAAAGATCCTCCTACCAATATACCTCTCCGCCCTCCTCTGTACATGTCCAAACCATCTCAATCTCACTTCTCTAACTTTATCTCCAAAACATGCTACATGTGCTGATTCTCTAATAAACTCATTTCTGATCCTATCCTTCCTTGTCACTCCAAATGAGAATCTCAACATCTTCATCTCAGACACCTCCATCTCCCTCACCTGTCTCTTTGTCAGTGCCACTGTCTCCAGTCCATACAACATAGCAGGTCTCACCACTGTCCTATAGATCTTTCCATTCATTCTAGCTGACACTCTTCTATCACGGATCACCCCAGACACTTTATGCCATCCACACCACCCTGCCTGCACTCTCTTCTTTACCTCTCTTTCACTTCCTCCATTACTCTGTACCCTCGACCCTAAGTAGGTAAACTCGTCAACCTTCACCAAATCAATCTTTCTCCATCTTTCCAAACTCACCTCTACCTGCTCCCTACTCTCACTACAGATCACAATGTCATCAGCAAACATCATAGTCCAAGGGGACTCCTGCCTAACATCGTTCGTCAGTCTGTCCATGACAATTGCAAACAGGAAGGGACTCAGGGCTGATCCCTGATGTAGTGCTACCCCCACTTTAAACCCGTCTGTCATTCCTACCGCACATCTCACTGCTGTCACACTGTTCTCATACATATCCTGCACCACTCTCACATACTTTTCTGCTACTCCTGACTTTCTCATACAGTACCACAGCTCCTGTCTTGGTACTCTATCATAAGCTTTCTCTAAGTCAACAAACACACAATGTAACTCCTTCTGTCCTTCCCTATACTTCTCCATTAATGGCGCATTTCC
Organism: Brachyhypopomus gauderio; assembly: GCF_052324685.1. Classification (NCBI taxonomy): domain Eukaryota; kingdom Metazoa; phylum Chordata; class Actinopteri; order Gymnotiformes; family Hypopomidae; genus Brachyhypopomus; species Brachyhypopomus gauderio. The sequence goes on from NW_027506872.1 coordinate 796,998, forward strand.
ACTAGGGCCTGCTTGGCGCGGTACGGTTCGATTCGCGACGGTTTGTGAGTGTTTCCATTAGTACCACTTCCCTGTGAGCCGGCCCCTTCGGGTACTTTTTTCGTACCGACTCGCTCGAGGTTCTAACCGTTCCGAAGCGGTACAGTTCTGTAACGTGGAGGAACAGCATGACACTGATGCCAGGGAGTGTCGTCACAGGTTGCGTCAGGAGAGCGACTCCTCCGCTATGCTATGGACTCCTCAGCCATTTTTAAAACCCAAGGAGCGAAGTCTGTTCCCTGGTCAAACGCCGAGGTACAAACCTTTCTGTTAATAATCAGCGATAAAAAAAATCCAGGGCGAACTGGACGGGGCCACTAGAAATGTAAAGGTTTTTAGCGAGGTTTCCGCGCTAATGGCCACTCATGGCTACCAGCGGTCCGTTCAGCAGTGCCGGTCGGTCCAAGCAAAAAAAGCTTAACGCGATTACTGGGCGGTGAAGGACCATAACGGACGCAGCGGAGCAAGCTGCAAAGACTGGAAATGGTTCCAGCAAATGGATGTCATATACGGTCACCGGCCAGCCAGTAACGGAAGAGAAAGAGCTGGACAGACACGGCAATGTCGGTGCTGGAGGCCACGGAGAATGGTGAGTGTATTGTGATTTCAGTTTTACTACTAGGCTCGTAAAAGATGTAATATGAACGTAATATGAACGCATCTATTGTAAACGCAGGAATTTAGAGCTGTGTTTGTAGTTAATGTTACCACCACAGTCATTACTGTACAATAGCTAGCTCTTAGCCTTACTAGTTGCTAGTTAGCTGTAGCCATAAACACAGCATGAGCAGCGATGACGTGCTACACATTTTGTGCAGTTACGCTATATCGTTGTTGCTTTCACGGGAATACTTGTGTTTAATATTTGTTATTTTTTACGTTCAAGATTCCCCTTCCACTGACGAGGCGAGCGGAGTTGGCGGAAAATGTTTCCTTCAACCGGGCTTTCCTCAGGGTGCTTGGCGAACTTGTGAACACCATGCGAGACAGACGCCAGTAAAAGCACACAAAATGTTGCTTGTAGTACTATAAATATTTATTTCATATAAAGCTATACGTATATATTTGCTTTTTGCACTTTTTTTAACTATAACTATATTATTTACATATGTTGTACTTTAAATATCTATTTCATAATAAAGTTTGATTTCATTTGATTGTATGACTGATGCTTTTTATGCAGGGTGTGTTCAGCCTGTTTGAGTAATACCAAATTATCAATAATTAGAGCAACCACATACAATAATGAAGATAAAGATAAATAAGATACAATAATGCTATGTATTAAGGGGCATCGACCGGTGTTGTGGTCGCATACAAATGATGTCATGACACTACAACCCGCGCGCCAACAGCGACTCCACCCACATTGTGTTGGTCCACCATTGTAATGGAAACACAACGCGACCGTACCGTTCCGTTGCGAATCGACCCGTATCGAACCGTACCGTGCCAAGCAGGCCCTAGTGGAAATGCGCCATAACACTCTCAAAGCAAACATAGCATCTGTGGTGCACTTAGCTGCCATGAAACCATACTGTTGCTCACAGATCTCTACCTCTCCTCTAAGCCTGGCTTCCACTACTCTTTCCCAGATTTTCAGGCTGTGACTGATCAACTTTATTCCCCTCTAATTACTACAGCTCTGAACGTCGCCCTTATTCTTGAAAATCGGCACCATTATGCTTTGTCTCCACTCCTCAGGCATCTTCTGACCTTCCAAGATTCTGTTAAATAACCCAATCAAAAACTCCACTGCTGTCTCTCCCAAACATTTCCATGCCTCCACTGGAATATCATCCGGTCCAACTGCCTTAACACATTTCATTCTCCGAATTACAGCCCTTACTTCCTCCTTGCTCATCTGGGGCACTTCCTGATTCACAACCTCTTCCACTTCTAACCTTCTTTCCCTTTCATTCTCGAGATTCAACACTTCCTCAAAATACTGTCTGGCCAATATGTACAGATACCTTTCTCCTTCCTTAGTGTCCAACTTCTCATACAGCTTGCTATATGCCTTCTCTTTAGCTTCTGCCACTGCTCTCTGTGCCTTACGACACATCTCCTTGTACCTGTGTCTACTTTCTTCATTTCGCTGAAAATCCCAATTCTTTTTAGCCAACTGCTTTCCTCTCAAACTTTCCTGACTTCCTCATTGCACCACCACGACTCCTTGTCTATCTTCCTCTGTCCTGAGGTCACACCAAGTACCTTCCTAGCCACATCCCTCACTGCATTTGAAGTTTTATCCCAGGTATCCAGAACACCACCACCATTACCCAGTACCTGCCTCACCTCATCCCTGAATTTTACATCACAGTCCTCATCCTTTAACTTCCACCACCTGATCTTAGGTTCCGCTCTCACTCTCTTCCTCTTCTTCACCTCTAAAACCATCCTACATATCACCATCCTATGCTGTTTAGCTACACTCTCCCCTGGTAACACCTTGGAATCACTAACCTCTTTCAGGTTTCGTCTCCTACAGAGGATATAGTCGACCTGTTTGCATCGTCCACCACTCTTATGTTACCCTGTGCTCTTCCTTTATCTTAAAGTGTTAACTACAGCCATCTTTATCCTTTTAGCAAAATCTACCACCATTTGTCCTTCCGTATTCCTTTCATTAACACCATATCTACCTAACACCTCCTCATCACCACTGTTCCCTCCACCAACATGTCCATTTAAATCTGCTCCAATAACCACTCTCTCATCTTTAGGAACCTGCAAAACAACTTCATCTAACTCTCTCCAGAATTCCTCTTTCTCCTCCACATCACAACCTACCTGAGGAGCATAAGCACTGATGACATTCATCATCACCCCATCAATCTCTAACTTTACACAGATTACCCTGTCACTTACTCTCTTTACCTCCACTACACTCTTACTAAACTCATCCTTCAGGATTACCCCTACTCCATTTCTCTTCCTGTCTACACCATGATAGAAGAGTTTGAAGCCACCACCAATGCTCCTGGCCTTGCTCCCCTTCCACTTGGTCTCCTGTACACACAGTATATCTATCTTCCTCCTGTCCATCGCATCAGCTAGCTCTCTCCCTTTACCTGTCATAGAGCCCACATTCAACGTACCAACTCTAACCTTCCCCTTTCCTGCTCTGCCTCCTCTCCTTCATCTTCAGAACCCTCTACCCCCCTCTCCCCCTCCTCCTTGTCCCGTTCTTATTCCTTATATTATGTATCTATAATTTTATTATGACTGCCCATTTATTTAGTTATTACAGCTCATCTGTTTCAGTGTTCAGTGTTACTAGTATTGTAAGTGTTCAGGCTTTGGCAATACAAATGTAGCAATATTTGTCATGCCAATAAAGCACCTTTAAGTGAAATTAAAAGAGAGGGGGGGAGAGACAGAGATCATTTCAAATGATTTTCACTTCTTATTTGATTTCATTTAACATTCAATAACATTTAATAATGTCAGGATTTTTTAACAGAGATTTGTTTGATTTTGTAACTGAAAAAATACTTTTGTTCTTTTTCCAATATAGTATTTATAATGTGGATATATGTGACAGCAGCCGCATTAATTGGTGGTCAAGTCATGACCCATGACATACACACACACCCACAAACACACACACACACACACTCACACACAAACACACACATGCAAATATACACACACACACCCACACACTCACACACACACACACACACACACACACACACACACACACACACACACACACACACACACACACACACACACAACACACACAGACACAGACACACACACACACACATACACACACACACACACACCCACACACATACACACACACACAGACACACACACACACACACACACACATACATACACACACACACACACACACATACACACACACACACACACCCACACCCACACACATACACACACACACACACATACACACACACACACACACACACACATACATACACAGACACACACACACACACACACACACACACACACACACACACACACACACACACACACATACACACACACTCACACACCCTGGATTCTCTCTATGGGAGCGACGATCCCCGCAGCTATAATGGAATTAGAGAGTGCTGTCGAGCATCCGTAGCCCCACCCTCCTCTCTCCTCCGGGCCGTCAGAAACGCTTTGCCGCCTGATTACTCCCGCCTCCCTCCCGAGCTGGGGGCATCGCCGCAGGCAACGCCCCCGCACCCGCACCTGGCCCCTCAGTGGGCAGAGGGAGGACGTTTGAGGCCCACACCCAGCTGCTGCTGCCTCCAGGACTCCACACTTCACACCCCCACCATCACCCTCACACCAGTGAGGACCCCACCATCACCCTCATGCCATTGAAGACCCCACCATCACCCTCACACCAGTGAAGACCCCACCATCACCCTCACACCAGTGAGGACCCCACCATCACCCTCACACCAGTGAGGACCCCACCATCACCCTCACACCAGTGAAGACCCCACCATCACCCTCACACCAGTGAAGACCCCACCATCACCCTCACACCAGTGAGGACCCCACCATCACCCTCACACCAGTGAAGACCCCACTATCACCCTCACACCAGTGGGGACCCCACCATCACCCTCACGCCAGTGAGGACCCCACCATCACCCTCACGCCAGTGAAGACCCCACCATCACCCTCACACCAGTGAAGACGCCACCATCACCCTCACACCAGTGAAGACCCCACCATCACCCTCACACCAGTGAAGACCCCACCATCACCCTCACACCAGTGAAGACCTCACCATCACCCTTACGCCAGTGAAGACCCCACCATCACCCTCACACCAGTGAGGACCCCACCATCACCCTCACACCAGTGAAGACCCCACCATCACCCTCACACCAGTGAAGACCCCACCATCACCCTCACACCAGTGGGGACCCCACCATCACCCTCACGCCAGTGAAGACCCCACCATCACCCTCACGCCAGTGAGGACCCCACCATCACCCTCACACCAGTGGGGACCCCACCATCACCCTCACGCCAGTGAAGACCCCACCATCACCCTCACGCCAGTGAAGACCCCACCATCACCCTCATGCCAGTGAAAACCCCACCTCACCCTCACGCCAGTGAAGACCCCACCATCACCCTCACGCCAGTGAGGACCCCACCATCACCCTCACACCAGTGGGGACCCCACCATCAACCTCATGCCAGTGAGGACCCCACCATCACCCTCACGCCATTGAAGACCCCACCATCACCCTCACGCCAGTGAAGACCCCACCATCACCCTCACGCCAGTGAAGACCCCACCATCACCCTCACGCCAGTGAAGACCCCACCATCAACCTCACGCCAGTGAGGACCCCACCATCACCCTCACACCAGTGAAGACCCCACCATCACCCTCACACCAGTGAAGACCTCACCATCACCCTCACGCCAGTGAAGACCCCACCATGACCCTCACACCAGTCAGGACCCCACCATCACCCTCACACCAGTGGGGACCCCACCATCACCCTCACACCAGGGAAGACCTCACCATCACCCTCACGCCAGCGAAGACCCCACCATCACCCTCACACCAGTGAAGACCCCACCATCACCCTCACGCCAGTGAGGACCCCACCATCACCCTCACACCAGTGAAGACCCCACCTCACCCTCACACCAGTGAAGACCCCACCATCACCCTCACACCAGTGAAGACCCCACCATCAACCTCACGCCAGTGAGGACCCCACCTCACCCTCACGCCAGTGAAGACCCCACCATCACCCTCACGCCAGTGAGGACCCCACCATCACCCTCACACCAGTGGGGACCCCACCATCACCCTCACGCCAGTGAAGACCCCACCATCACCCTCACACCAGTGAGGACCCCACCATCACCCTCACGCCAGTGAGGACCCCACCATCATCCTCACGCCAGTGAGGACCCCACCATCACCCTCACGCCAGTGAAGACCCCACCATCACCCTCACACCAGTGAAGACCCCACCATCACCCTCACACCAGTGAAGACCCCACCATCACCCTCACACCAGTGAAGACCCCACCATCACCCTCACGCCATTGAAGACCCCACCATCACCCTCACACCAGTGAAGACCCCACCTCACCCTCACACCAGTGAAGACCCCACCATCACCCTCACACCAGTGAAGACCCCACCATCACCCTCACGCCATTGAAGACCCCACCATCACCCTCACACCAGTGAAGACCCCACCATCAACCCACCAGCATAATACATTAAAAAATACAAATACGAAATACATTATCATACATACACCATCATACATCATCATACATACACCATCATACATCCATCATCATACATACATCATCATACATACACCATCATACATCATCATCATACATCATCATACATACATCATCATACATACACCATCATACATCCATCATCATACATCATCATACATACATCATCATACATACACCATCATACATACATCATCATACATACATCATCATACATACACCATCATACATACATCATCATACATACATCATCATACATACCCCATCATACATCATCATACATACATCATCATACATACACCATCATACATCATCATACATACATCATCATACATTATCATACATACATCATCATACATACATAATCCTGCATCATCATACACCGTCATACATACATCATCATACATCATGATACATACATCATCATACATCATCATACATCATGATACATACATCATCAAACATCATGATACATACATAATCATACATCATGATACATACATCATCATACATCATCATACATCATGATACATACATCATTATTAACAGAAATTAGGATGATTTTATTTGACAAAAGGCTATATATAACGAAAACAAAGACATTTCATGTAACAACTAATTCTTAGCAGCATCCTTGGGCACCCCCATGCAGTTAGAATGGTACATTTGACTATGACGTTCATAGTCGACTAGGGGGTATAGTCGACTATAGTCAAATCAGCGACTATTGCAGGTCACCCCTAATACATACATCATCATACATCATCATACATCCATCATCATACATACATCATCATACATACACCATCATACATCATCATACATACGTCATCATACATACGTCATCATACATACATCATCATACATACACCATCATACATCATCATACATACATCATCATACATACATCATCATACATACACCATCATACATCATACATCCATCATCATACATACGTCATCATACATACATCATCATACATACAACATCATACATCATCATACATCCATCATCATACATACATCATCATACATACATCATCATACATCATCACCATCATCAGAAATGACCTGCCACTACTAAAGACGACACCCTCTACACCTGAGAGGGAAAGAGAGTAAGGGAGAGAGAGAGAGAGAGAAAGAGAGAGAGAGGAAGAGAGACAGACAGGAGGAGTGAGAGAGAGGAGAGAGAGAGGGAGAGAGAGAGAAGAGAGAAGGAGAGAGAGGGAGAGAGAGAGAAGGAGAGAGAGAGAGTGGGAGAGAGAGGGAGAGAGAGAGAGAGGGAGAGAAAGAGAGAGGAGAGAGAGACGGGGAGAGAGGGGAGAGAAAGGAGAGAGAGAGAGGAGGGAGAGAGAGGGAGAGACATGTATAAAGCCTCTACTGTACAGCTGTTAGGCAGATGCCAACCATCACACTGTCTGCAGCTGCAACCCCTCTGGAACACACACACAAACACAAACACACATAAACACACACACACACACACACACACACAAACACACACACACATACACACACACACACACATGCGTGCACACACACACACACACACACACACACACACACACACACACACACACACACACACACACACACACACACACACAGCCCTAGCCTCTGAAGTGCCCTAGCCTCTGAAGTGCCCTAGTTTATGTGCTAACAGAACTAGTATTTCAACTGATGATGCCAAATGCAGATGCTCTAATGGAGAGTCTTTTATTGACATTTTTTAATCATGTTCATTCTTTACTGACTAATTTACTCATAAATTCTCAAAAATGTATCAAACATTCAGTGATCTGTAAAAGTTGCCTTGTGTTTATTCACTATGAATAAACGGTCACTCGGTCACCGCCTGAAGGATGACTGTTTAGCAACCACAGAGCTGCTGCCAATAGTTATTGGTATTTCCATGGCAATGGATACGTCAACAGCCAATGAGGTGGCAGTGAGGTGACGGGGCTGGCCGAGGTGTACGGCGGTATCCCAGAAGGCTCTGGGAGCTTAAAGAGACATTCAGCTTGTTAATTGAATATTAATACAAGCTCGGTGCAGTGAAGAGAGCCAATAGATGATCAAACCGGCCTGTGTGAGTGTCACGTGACAACTGTGCTGCTTCCTGTCTCTCTCACACAAGTGTCACGTGACAACAGTGCTGCTTTCCGTCCCTCTCACACGTCACGTGACAACTGTGCTGCTTCCTGTCTCTCTCACACAAGTGTCACGTGACAACTGTGCTGCTTCCTGTCTCTCTCACACCAGTGTCACGTGACAACTGTGCTGCTTCCTGTCTCTCTCACACCAGTGTCGCGTGACAACTGTGCTGCTTCCTGTCCTTCTCACACCAGTGTCACGTGACAACTGTGCTGCTTCCTGTCTCTCTCACACAAGTGTCACGTGACAACTGTGCTGCTTCCTGTCTCTCTCACACAAGTGTCACGTGACAACAGTGCTGCTTTCCGTCCCTCTCACACGTCACGTGACAACTGTGCTGCTTCCTGTCTCTCTCACACAAGTGTCACGTGACAACAGTGCTGCTTTCCGTCCCTCTCACACGTCACGTGACAACTGTGCTGCTTCCTGTCTCTCTCACACAAGTGTCACGTGACAACTGTGCTGCTTCCTGTCTCTCTCACACCAGTGTCACGTGACAACTGTGCTGCTTCCTGTCCTTCTCACACCAGTGTCACGTGACAACTGTGCTGCTTCCTGTCCTTCTCACACCAGTGTCACGTGACAACTGTGCTGCTTCCTGTCCTTCTCACACCAGTGTCACGTGACAACTGTGCTGCTTCCTGTCCTTCTCACACAAGTGTCACATGACAACTGTGCTGCTTCCTGTCTCTCTCACACAAGTGTCACATGACAACTGTGCTGCTTCCTGTCTCTCTCACACAAGTGTCACATGACAACTGTGCTGCTTCCTGCCTCTCTCACACCAGTGTCACATGACAACTGTGCTGCTTCCTGTCTCTCTCACACCAGTGTCACGTGACAACTGTGCTGCTTCCTGTCTCTCTCACACAAGTGTCACATGACAACTGTGCTGCTTCCTGCCTCTCTCACACCAGTGTCACATGACAACTGTGCTGCTTCCTGTCTCTCTCACACCAGTGTCACGTGACAACTGTGCTGCTTCCTGTCCCTCTCACACTCGCGTGACCTCACAGACGCATGGTTCGATATTTGTGTAGGTACCATGCTAAACCAGCAGGTGGCAGTACCACTGGCAACACATGGAACAAGCTTGCTTTGACGGAAGTAAGGGTGTGTCTACAGTTCAGGTGTTTAAATACCCTGAACAGCCATTCATCTCTCTCTCTCTGGTTTGACCGACACATAGGTTAGACCTATTAAAGAGAGGCTCCGTAATATCTCCCTCTCTCTCTGGTTTGACTGACACCGAGGTTAGACCTATTAAAGAGAGGCTCCGTAATATCTCTCTCTGGTTTGACTGACACCGAGGTTAGACCTATTAAAGAGAGGCTCCGTAATATCTCTCTCTCTGGTTTGACTGACACCGAGGTTAGACCTATTAAAGAGAGGCTCCGTCATTTCTCTCTCTCCGGTCTTTCTTTGAGAACACGCGAACTTTGCAACGACTAACAGCAAACAGCTGAAAGTCGTACTACTTAATTAACGAGCCCGAGTTACGGTGTAATCTAACCAGCAACCGATCAACGTTACCGCGACAACAGATTCACCGAACGACTTCAATCAAGCTTGTTAACGCGGCCACACGGACTGAAACAAAGGCGATCAATTCCCTGTCGTTAAACCGTGAACGAGACTCTCATTCCTGGACTTCATATCCAGAAGGACGATTCCCAGCTCACCTGGACGACGTCGCTTTTAATCAACGAGGAGCTGGCGGTGGAAATTCCCTCCTAATTCAGGGAGGACGACGACACCACCCAAAATCCTCAACACGTGAGACTCTTACCACTGGGCATAGTTTATAGAAGGGCAAAGTTACTTGAACTGCAGAGTTAACTAAGTTTTCTGTTAATACATTCTGAATGTTTGTGTTTAACTTTATTTTCATAATCTTCATCAAGATTTGTATATACAAAGTTCTTTGCTGTGCATGCCACAATCTTTTATTTATCTGATTAATGGACAACTTATAGTCTTCCCCATTCTCAAACACACCACATTAATTTTTAGTTATTAAGCCAGCTCCATTACTCTTTGTTCTGACCACGTTGGAATAAACCAGCTGAGCTCATTAACATAGTCGCGCTGCTCTACGGTTTAAAGTCGGCGCCATTTTAGTTGCTTTGTTCTCTATAGGTGAACTGAGATTACAGCTCCGCCTCCCCACACGTGCACAAGCGCGTGCACACATTACACTCCTCCTCTTTTTACACACACACACACACACACACACACACACTAAGTACCCAGTCTTCACTGTAAATATACTGATCCTTGTTGATGCCGTTTGTTTTAGAATAGTTGGTTTTAAATAAATGTATCATTTATTTTCACCAAATTGTCTGTGTTGATGTCATTCAAAAGTGGTTGTTGCCAAAACCCCCAAAGAATTCATAGTTAAATCCTTCAGATACCAAACCATTAATTACCCTTAGTTAATAACTAAATGTTATGGTTCTGGTATAATTAGAATATGAGACTGATTCTAAATTAATGAGACTGATTAATAATTAAGGTAAAACAAATTAGTTTTACATTAGTTTTTTTTAATTATATCTACTTTTAAAGGATTAGTAGGTGAAACCCCTACATTTGTAAACCTAATGTAAGGTAACGATGCAGCCATAACAGTGGCCGCCGCCCAGCACCAGGGTCAAAGGTCACGATCCTCAGAAACAACATGCTCACGTCTCCAGCATAAATGTGCCTCACTGGCACATGTGTGTGTTTGTGGGTGTGTTTGTCAAAAAATAGCAAAAACAGAGGAAAACAAATGTGATACAGATGAAAACAAACGTGTGATACTTCTCTAAATCACCAGCAGTGACATCACCCCTACTTCTTCTGTTGTACAGTGTCAGATGATAATTCAACCATCAGCACAGCAGTGCCAGTGAGGGACAGTGAGTGTGTGAAGGTCCAACAACACAGCAGTGCCAGTGAGGGACAGTGAGTGTGTGAAGGTCCAACAACAGCAGTGCCAGTGAGGGACAGTGAGTGTGTGAAGGTCCAACAACACAGCAGTGCCAGTGAGGGACAGTGAGTGTGTGAAGGTCCAACAACACAGCAGTGCCAGTGAGGGACAGTGAGTGTGTGAAGGTCCACCAACACAGCAGTGCCAGTGAGGGACAGTGAGCGTGTGAAGATCCAACAACACAGCAGTGCCAGTGAGGGACAGTGAGTGTGTGAAGGTCCACCAACACAGCAGTGCCAGTGAGGGACAGTGAGTGTGTGAAGGTCCAACAACACAGCAGTGCCAGTGAGGGACAGTGAGTGTGTGAAGGTCCAACAACACAGCAGTGCCAGTGAGGGACAGTGAGTGTGTGAAGATCCAACAACACAGCAGTGCCAGTGAGGGACAGTGAGTGTGTGAAGATCCAACAACACAGCAGTGCCAGTGAGGGACAGTGAGTGTGTGAAGGTCCAACAACACAGCAGTGCCAGTGAGGGACAGTGAGTGTGTGAAGATCCTTCAAATTCGTAGCAGCGATATGAGACAATAGCGAATGCCTGAGATGAACACTGTTGTACCGCGACAGAAACGCTCACAGAAAGTGCTAGAAAGACCTGCAGGATGACGACCACCATGTGGCGTTTATGTAAATTCACAAACAAAATGGCTGCCTGCCAATTCCTGTCTGCTTGAACAAAGCTCGCCTGGCTGGCAGCCGCAAAGCTCTGTTAAGGTGGCACTATGCTGACGGGCTTTGGGGAGATGCGCTGGACGAGGCAGTCCACCTTAAACAGACATGGACTTCCCGTTTAGAGGATTCGTTAAGTGGCGCTCTATTGTTATCCAACGAAGTAAATGTGATAACTGTTGTCCACTCAGACATGAGCACACATCCTGTTGATATTCAGTAAAAATGGACTCCAGCGCTTTAGCGATGAATGCCAGCTAACGAGAAACTCCTACCCAGAATGCACCACACGTAGACATCTCTCACTACTCTGGGAGAGTTTACATCAACTGTTTAGCTGACAATATAACAGATGTGTCCAGAACATGAATATCCAGCAGCTCCAGGGTGTAGTGTAGCATGAGCACTGCGCATGAACTGAACACCTCGTAACAGCTAATGAACAGCTTATTACAGCTAGTGAATAACTTAACAGCTATAGAACAGCTTATAACGACTGAGAAATGCAGTTATGGACTTCATTCCTCATCCTCCAGACTGGGCTGCAGACACCCCAGGACCTACAGACGGTCCCTGTGGGTCACATCTAGAGAGTCTGATACCCCGGGACCTACAGACGGTCCCTGAGGGTCACATCTAGAGAGTCTGATACCCTGGGACCTACAGATGGTCCCTGAGGGTCACATCTAGAGAGTCTGATATCCCGGGACCTACAGACGGTCCCTGAGGGTCACATCTAGAGAGCCTGATACCCCGGGACCTACAGACGGCCCCTGAAGGTCACATCTAGAGAGTCTGATACCCCAAGACCTACAGACGGCCCCTGAGGGTCACATCTAAGAGTCTGATGCCCCGGGACGTACAGACGGCCCCTGAAGGTCACATCTAGAGAGTCTGATACCCCGAGACCTACAGACAGCCCCTGAGGGTCACATCTAGAGACTCTGATACCAAGGACCTACAGACGGCCCCTGAGGGTCACATCTAAGAGTCTAATACCCCGTGACCTACAGACAGCCCCTGAGGGTCACATCTAGAGAATTTGATACCCAGGACCTACAGACGGCCCCTGAAGATCATATCTAGAGAGTCTGATACCCCAGGACCTACAGACGGTCCCTAAGGGTCACATCTAGAGAGTCTAATACCCCGGGACCTACAGACGGCCCCTGAGGGTCACGTCTAGAGAGTCTGATACCCCAGGACCTACAGACGGCCCCTGAGGGTCACATCTAGAGAGTCTGATACCCCGGGACCTACAGACGGTCCCTGAGGGTCACATCTAGAGAGTCTGACACCCCGGGACCTGCAGACGGCCCCTGAGGGTCACATCTAGAGAGTCTGATACCCCGGGACCTACAGACGGTCCCTGAGGGTCACATCTAGAGAGTCTGACACCCCGGGACCTGCAGACGGCCCCTGAGGGTCACATCTAGAGAGTCTGACACCCCGGGACCTGCAGACGGCCCCTGAGGGTCACATCTAGAGAGTCTGATACCCCGGGACCTACAGACGGTCCCTGAGGGTCACATCTAGAGAGTCTGATACCCCGGGACTTGCAGATTACTCTGCAGATATGAGCACTGGAAATATGTTTAATGCCAACTACCCCCCAAAACTCCCCCATTCAGTTTACTGCCACAAGTAACATGAGATAAAGAGAGGAGGAAGACAAGAAAAGGGAGAGAGGGAGAAATAGAGAGAGGGAGAGATAGAGAGAGAGGGAGAAGGAGAAATAGAGAGAGGGAGAGATAGAGAGAGGGAAAGGGAGAAAGATAGAGAGATAGGGAGAGAGATAGATAGAGAGGGAGAGTGAGCAAGAGAGAGGGGGGGAGAGAGGGGGAGAGATACTGTGTTCTGGCCAGTACAGGACAGACCCAACAGGCCGAGCGTCATTAGTATTTCCTGATGAATAAGGAGTGCCGGCTGGCCACTGGTCCTGGACCAGTCTATTAATCACCATGATTGCGCTTTACCCGAAAACCCAGCACCAAAACTCTGGCTCCTTTAGAGCACCAGGCAGAAGTTTTAATAATGCATTACACCAAAGGGGCCAGTTCGTCTTCACGAGCAAGATAAGTGTTGGGTACTTTCCGCAAATAAAGAAAATGTTCATTATCTCAGGGTTAAGATTAATTAACGTAATTGTAAGTCGTACATTGTGTGGCTACAGGAAGGCAGCCCTGGAACGCACATGGTCAAGTTCATTTTACCAAATTCATCAGTACGGTGTGCAGGATACCCCAAAAGTGTGACAGCCTTGCCCTGCTGCACTCTAAAGCTCCACAGGGACTCACCACTCATGCTGAGAAAGAAGGGAGTCCTACTGGAGAAACTACTGGAGAAAGAAGGGAGTCCTACTGGAGAAACTATTGGAGAAAGAAGGGAGTCCTACTGGAGAAACTACTGGAGAAAGAAGGGAGTCCTACTGGAGAAACTATTGGAGAAAGAAGGGAGTCCTACTGGAGAAACTACTGGAGAAAGAAGGGAGACCTACTGGAGAAAGAAGGGAGACCTACTGGAGAAAGAAGGGAGTCCTACTGGAGAAACTATTGGAGAAAGAAGGGAGTCCTACTGGAGAAACTACTGGAGAAAGAAGAGAGTCCTACTGGAGAAACTACTGGAGAAAGAAGGGAGACCTACTGGAGAAAGAAGGGAGTCCTACTGGAGAAAGAAGGGAGACCTACTGGAGAAAGAAGGGAGTCCTACTGGAGAAACTACTGGAGAACTCACTTCAGTGTATGCCTGACCATATTTCTGTCTCTCTCAGACACATATACACACTTATCTGACTCACATTTACTTACATGTCTCTCTCTCACACACACACTCTCTCTCTCTCTCTCTCTCTCACACACACACACACACACACACACACACACACACACACACACACACACACACACACACACTTGTGCATGAAAACCTTTGAATGACAATGACCATATCAGCAGTGGGAAAAGGATGTGTGTTTCTACAGCCTGCAGCAGATCATTAGGAGGGAGCAGGACTGGTAATTACAGCAGCATACACAACCAAGGCCCACAGAACAGGGAGGACTTCTTTGCTTACCTTGTCATTATGCAAAAATATATTAGCTAATTATTTTGAATAATGCAATTAAGATATGCATATTAAGCATAATTCCCACAATGGAAATGTAGCAGTCAGCAGTCAGGGGCACAGAACACCACACCACCATCAACAGCAGGAGGACATGGGAGAAGAGGAGGAAGAGGAGATGGGGAGGAAGAGGAGGGGGGATGAAGGGGAGGAGGAAGAGGAGGAAGAGTGCTAATGCATGACAGCGTGGGATGCACTCTGCCTGGATGGATGGAGGAAGATACACACCCAGGCCCTCCTCCACCTGTGTCTCCACCTGTGTCTCTCAGCTGTGTCTCCACCTGTGTCTCCACCTGTGTCTCTCAGCTGTGTCTCCACCTGTGTCTCTCAGCTGTGTCTCCACCTGTGTCTCCACCTGTGTCTCTCAGCTGTGTCTCCACCTGTGTCTCTCAGCTGTGTCTCCACCTGTGTCTCCACCTGTGTCTCTCAGCTGTGTCTCCACCTGTGTCTCTCAGCTGTGTCTCCACCTGTGTCTCTCAGCTGTGTCTCCACCTGTGTCTCCACCTGTGTCTCTCAGCTGTGTCTCCACCTGTGTCTCTCAGCTGTGTCTCCACCTGTGTCTCCACCTGTGTCTCTCAGCTGTGTCTCCACCTGTGTCTCTCAGCTGTGTCTCCACCTGTGTCTCTCAGCTGTGTCTCCACCGTTCTCTGTTCCACTGGGTGTAAATGGGCTTCACGGGCCTCCAAACGCCAGCAAACCTCCTCTCACTCTTCTCCTCCCACTGTTCTCCTCTCACTCTTCTCCTCTCACTCTTCTCCTCCCACTCTTCTCCTCTCACTCTTCTCCTCTCACTCTTCTCCTCCCACTGTTCTCCTCTCACTCTTCTCCTCCCACTGTTCTCCTCTCACTCTTCTCCTCTCACTCTTCTCCTCCCACTGTTCTCCTCTCACTCTTCTCCTCCCACTGTTCTCCTCTCACTCTTCTCTCACTCTTCTCCTCTCACTCTTCTCCACTCACTCTTCTCCACTCAATGTTCTCCACCCAATGTTCTCCACTCACTCTTCTCCTCTCACTCTTCTCCTCTCACTCTTCTCCTCCCACTGTTCTCCTCTCACTCTTCTCCTCTCACTCTTCTCCTCCCACTGTTCTCCTCTCACTCTTCTCCTCTCACTCTTCTCCTCCCACTGTTCTCCTCTCACTCTTCTCCTCTCACTCTTCTCCTCCCACTGTTCTCCTCTCACTCTTCTCTCACTCTTCTCCACTCACTCTTCTCCTCTCACTCTTCTCCACTCACTCTTCTCCACTCAATGTTCTCCACCCAATGTTCTCCACTCACTCTTCTCCTCTCACTCTTCTCCACTCAATGTTCTCCACCCAATGTTCTCCACTCACTCTTCTCCACCCAATGTTCTCCACTCACTCTTCTCCACTCAATGTTCTCCACTCACTCTTCTCCACTCAATGTTCTCCACTCACTCTTCTCCACTCACTCTTCTCCACCCAATGTTCTCCACTCACTCTTCTACACTCAATGTTCTCCACCCAATGTTCTCCTCTCACTCTTCTCCTCCCACTGTTCTCCTCTCACTCTTCTCCTCCCACTGTTCTCCTCTCACTCTTCTCCTCTCACTCTTCTCCTCCCACTGTTCTCCTCTCACTCTTCTCCTCTCACTCTTCTCCTCCCACTGTTCTCCTCTCACTCTTCTCTCACTCTTCTCCACTCACTCTTCTCCTCTCACTCTTCTCCACTCACTCTTCTCCACTCAATGTTCTCCACCCAATGTTCTCCACTCACTCTTCTCCTCTCACTCTTCTCCTCTCACTCTTCTCCACTCAATGTTCTCCACCCAATGTTCTCCACTCACTCTTCTCCACTCAATGTTCTCCACTCACTCTTCTCCACTCACTCTTCTCCACCCAATGTTCTCCACTCACTCTTCTCCACTCAATGTTCTCCACTCACTCTTCTCCACTCACTCTTCTCCACCCAATGTTCTCCACTCACTCTTCTCCACTCAATGTTCTCCACTCACTCTTCTCCACTCACTCTTCTCCTCTCAATGTTCTCCTCTCACTCTGCAACTCAGATCTGCTCAGAATGCAAGCAGAGGGTAAAATCAGCTACTGTAACACTGAGTCCACATGTGGATATGCAACATTTACATGTTTACACATGCACACACGCACATACACACACACACACACACTCCACACACACACACACACACACACACACACACACACACACACACACACACACACACTCCACACACACACCCCACAGACACACACACTTACTGACATGCACACACACACACACACACACACACACACACACACACACACACACACACACACACATTCCACACACATACCCCACAGACACACACACTCACTGACACACACACACACACACAGATAAACACACATAATCATGCACACACACGCCCCCACTCACACACATGTGCACACACACACACATGCACAAACACACACACACACACACTCACAGATCTGAGAGTAGTCCAGGTGTGAGGGGACTCATGTCCCAAGGGTGGACTTGTGCAGTTGTGCAGTTGTCTGTCCTCTGGAAACCAGAGTCTGGCAGGCGGCCATGCCATCCATAACTGCCAACCTAATGAGCTGCAGCTGTCTGCTGAGAGAGAGAGAGAGAGAGAGAGAGAGAGAGAGAGAGAGAGAGAGAGAGAAAGAGGAGTGGGAGAGAGAGAGAGGAGTGGGAGAGAGAGAGAGAGAGAGAGAGGTGGGTGGTTGAGAGAGGGGTGGGAGAGAGAGAGATGTGTAAAGAAATGGTGAGAGTAAGAGGAACAGAGAGA